>NC_046312.1:115655001-115886812 GCF_009819535.1 Lacerta agilis | reverse complement strand
TATGTCTGACTAGAACTGCACAAAGACAATGTTTTTAACCTTACATAAACATTTCCATATCATCAAAATTGTGACGCTCTAAATGGAAACCATTTCAGAAAAGCTTTGCAATATAAACATCCATATCATTAATTATCAGCTATAAGGAAAAACATGTAACATGCGAGGCGGATATTTCAAGAAGCATACAAAGGTAAATATGCAAATTTTACAAGTACAATTAAAGTACAAGACAGGTTTAGAACTGCAAAATGGTGTTGGAGAGGAGGATGAAGACGATGAATGAGTTGCCGGTCGTCTTCTTCTCCGACTACACACGACCATGTAGAAGAAATAGTCCTGGAACTCAGGAAAAGTTCATGGAGCTCAGGAAAGTACTGAAACATTGAGTTCTGAAGAACCAACGATACCTGTAGAAGAAAGGGGTTAAGCAAGCAAATCAAGGTGATCTGCTAGTGAATGCGGGTAGGAAAGTAACTGGAACAAATCCAGGCAGCCAGGAACCAGAGGCCGCCCAGAGGCAAACAAAAGGCATAGGTTGAGGATAGTTGAAGAGTTGCTGCATTTGACAGGAAATTGAGAAGTTAGCGAGTAGCTAACAACCAGAGTTAGACATCACGGCTTGCAATGAAAAGGGAGCATCGGATTTCACGCAAAGTTTGTCCAGCGTGTCTTCTAGAGAGGAATGAATGTTGAACGCACAAACAGGCGTGAGAGGTAAGGGTTTTTTCCACAGAAGCAAGGACAGTCCTCCGCCGAGAGGATTAAGCAACAAGGGGCTGTCGTTGAAGATGCAGGCTGGCAATACCACGCAGGGTTACCTGACTTGACTTTCAGGTGAAGAGTTCCTTGCGGAAGACAGTACTTCTGAGCACAAGGAGGAACCGTCTGAAGAGCCTGTAGTAGAGTTCTTGGCTGATGCAGGAAAAGATACTCCAAAAGAATACCTGGGGAGATGCGGAGCATATTTGCAATCAGGTAGAGAGCAACAGAAAGCAGGTGAAAAGGGTTTGCGGTTTTGGTTGGAAACAGGTATGCTGCAAGAAGTGATGGCAGCGATCCGTAGACACGGTGAGTACCATTCAGAATCAGCCAACAGAATGCCCATGCAAAAGACAGCACGGAACATAGCAAGGAACGTCCCATGGTTGGCGATTGGATCACTAAGACAAGGGAAAGTTTCAGCGGCGTGAGAGTGCTTGAAGATGCTGCTGAACAGAACTTGTAGGCAGGAGAATTCACCTTACCAAGCAGTGAAACTTTCCAGGAGAACTTTGCAATAGGCTTACTGCAAAGGACAGTTTTGGGACTCTCAAGGGAACGCTCTAAGGTCAATGACTGTGGAGCTTTATCCATGAGGTACTGACGGAGAGTAAAGGGTTGCATGCGATCCTGGTGTAGCAGCTCTTTGATTAGGGCCTCTGCTGCAGCGAGCTTTTCTGACGTCAGCGCCCATTGGTCGACCCATACAGGGGGTCCTTCCTTCCATGTGAGTGGAAGAGCATGTACTGGCGCTGATGCAAAGGCCCACATCAAAAATGCGTATGGATAACAGTTCTTGCTTTAGACAATAAGTCTCTACCCCAAAGGGTGATAGGCACATCCATAACAAGTGGACGGAGCTGCACCATGGAGCCTGAGTCTGACTGGAAGGTAATCGGATGTACGCTCTGGGGGCGGTTCGAAACCTCCGACTCCGAAGACTTCCTGGGTGACAGTCGTTGCCCACTGGTCAGGCCAATCTTTTCTGGCGATCACTGTAACATCTGCGCCTGTATCAAGACGACCCTTGATCTTTCGTCCACCATTTCTAAGACGAGATGAGGGCGTTCTTCTGTAATCTTGATTAGCGCCATTGCTGCCTGAGGAGGCAAAGAGTCTACAGGAGCTGTAGGCGTAGAAGTAAGCAAAAAAGTCTGGCAATTTCTAAACCTTTTGTTAGGACACAAGGAACAGTTGAAAATCCTGGAATCAGCAATTGCGATGAATCTGTGATTCGAACTAGGCCTGCAGTCAGTGTGACTGTGGCAGGGAGGCGATCCATCCTAGGCAGGATAAGGCAAATTGAAGTGTCTGGGAATGGACCACGAATGGATGTTGGCAATTGCTGAGCAAACCATGGATTTGAAAAGTAACAGTCCTCTGTTAAGAAGAGTGGTATACCTGGGACAGAAGATTCTTCTTGTTCTTCATTGGCAGTGTCTGAAGACATCTTTTTGGCTTCAGGTTTTTTGCACTGCTGAAGTTGGCAACTCTGAAGCTGCTTTGCGTTGAGTTGGCAAACTTGAGGTTCTTCCGTTGGTAAGAGTTGCTGATGCTGTTGAACCTGTTGGCATTCAGTCAGTTGTGCATCAAACTGGCAGGATGGAACTTCTTCTTTGACACAAGACAGTTGAAGTTGTTGTCCATGATAATTGTTTGATTGTGCGGGCTGAGCTTAAAAGCTGGAGGTGACACAAAGGTGTGGACATTGTTAACTGGAGTGATGTTTAAGCTTCCACAAGAGGGAGCTGTCTCACTCACTTGCATTCTTTGGCCACATGGAAAGTGATCATCAGCTGGGCTGCTACCTGGATATTGCTGTTTCATCAAGGGCAAATGTCCTTCAATGACAGATTGACCTTGACTCAAAGGTGAGTAAAGCTCAGGTGCTGCGAGGTTGACCTCAGTAGGATGTTTTCTCAACGTTGAAGGCAATTCTGCGATCAAAGACTTGACTGTGATTGCTTGTTGTGAAGCAGGGGTTACATCAGCAGGAACTGAAGGGCGGTCAGCAGAAGGTGAACTGAATGCTGTGTCCTCTACTGGAACCCTTTGAATAGGTAAGGCAGATGATGAAACCTCTGGAACCTGAATGTTTGATGAGGTCACATCTTTTCTCTGGACATCTGAAGAGTAGATATCTCTCTGGATCACTCTTTTTTCCTGATGACCTGGATAAGGAGTAGCGTTGTTCACTTTTCGGGACGATTGACCTTCATGTTCTTGAACTTGCACCCTATTGTTTTACCGGGGCCGGGGCGCGGCCCGCAGAACCGTTTCCCTGAACTGGAGATGAGGTAGGTGATGTATTTTGTGGATTCAAACGACAATCGTTCGCCCAATGAAATCCTTTCTGACAGATGGGACATCTCTCTGGCGGCTTGGCAGAAGGCCTTGGCGTTGTGTGCACTGCGACCGGAAATGCCCATCGCCTCCACACCCATAGCACTTCTTGACTGGCGTAGAGCTGTCTTGACGTGGCATCTGTACCGCAGCTGCCAAGAGCTGTGCTTTGTAGGAGTGGGTACCGACATTCTGGCAGACGCGTAGCATCTCAGTCAATGTGGCATCTGGACGAGCTGCAACTGCTGTTAGGGCATTCTTGCAGTCATCATTAGCATTTTCAAAGGCAAGTTGTTTTGTCAGCATGTTTCTGGCATGACGATCTTCTATCTGGCGTTCCACTGCAACAATCAGGCGATCCACGAAGTCCCCATAAGGCTCTTTTGGACCTTGCCTAACTGCAGCGAATCCTGATACTGAGCTAGCATCTGTGCGATTGGGTAGTCTGCGCCAAGCTTTGACTACAATGTCTGCTATGGTGACAAGTGCAGCATCAGGTATGGCTAGCTGTTGATTGAGATTGGAGTAATGTCCTGATCCTGTGAGCATATCTTCTGTGGCAAGTGGCGTTGCACGTCTGGCTGCTACTTCTTTCCACTCTTGCAGGCACAGAAGAGCATCTGTAGGCGACAGGAAGGTGCGAAGTATCAACTTCCAATCAGATGGCAGAAGTCTACTAGTGGACAGTCCTTCAAGTAAACTTCTAGTATAAGGAGCTTGAAGTCCATTTTCGCGTATGGCTTTTCGCAGTTCACGTAGTGTTTCAAAAGGAATGGCTTGATATCTTGCAGGTTGTCCTCCATTAGCATGAATCACTGGAAAGATGTGCATTGGATCAGCACCAAAGTCTATTTGTCCCAAAGCTGCTTCTAAAGCTTGAGTTCTGCAGATGGGTTGCATTGCTGTTGGATCTGTAGGTGGCATCAGTGAGTTTAAATCTTCTTGATGCTTTCCAAATGATGAGCCACTAGATGGTGCTAAAGAGTCTTTGACATCTGGATGCCTTGAAGATGGCTGACTATGAAGACAAGATGGCTGACTTGAAGTTGGATGAAGACAAGATGGCTGACTTGGAGTTGGATGAAGACAAGATGGCTGACTTGGAGTTGGAGCATAAGGTTGTTGCTCTGTACTGCAAGTCCTGGCATCTGGATCATCATTGTTTGGCTTTGCTCTTGTCTTGGAATCTGCATTGGCATTGGAGGTGCTGAAGGGTTGGTAAATTGCTGTTGTGCTGCTTGCATTGAAGCTTGGATTGCTGTTGATTGGAATCAGCTTGCTGCAAAACTGGAGCTGCTGGCTTGAGCGCGGCCTGCAGGGCAGCAGGGTTTTGCTGGCAAAAGGCTGCTTGCTGCTGCTGCTGCTGGATCGCTGGCAAAAGCGCGGCTTGCGATGGAGGAAGCGGGACCGTTGCTTGGAGCGAGGTCCGCGGCTGCTGCTGACTTGAAATCGCTGGCTGTAAAAGGCCTGCGATGACTGCTGAGGCGACTGGCGGTGGGGCAGTCCGCGGCGGGGCTTGAAAGGCCGACGGCGTCTGCTGCACCGGCACAGGCGGCAATGAATCTGGCAACGACAAATTGGACAAGGGCGAGTGCGTGTACGACAACGGGGCCTGAACTGGCTGCTGCGAGGGGGCCGAAAATGGCACAACCGCAAGCGGCAGCACAGGGGCACTATTTAAAAGCAGTATTTTCCCCAAATTCACTGTTCCATTAAGCAAAACATTTCTTGGAGCGATTTGTTGAAAGCAGTTTTCTTACTTTGCTCCATACTAATTGTACAGGAATTTTCGGGTTGGCCATAAATTCTAACCCGATCCTTTCCCATGAAGCTAAATCTTTCGTTCCCTCCTTAGGGACCCAGGGACAAACTTCCCCAATAGTTTTAACTAAAAGCTCTACTTCTGATTCAGAGACAGGGTGACCATTTCTTTTCAAAAGGTACAATAAATCTTCACAAAATTTAACTTGAGCAGTTGAGAGTGAGGAGCCCATTTTTTAGCACTTTTCCAAAACTTTTCCTCCCCCACCCGTAGGCTTCTACTAGGGGACACCGGTTCTACCCGTAGGCTTTAACCGAAAAACCTGGCACCCGTAGGCTTTAGCCAGAAAACCTCCGCCCCCCACCCGTGGGCTTCTACTAGGGGCTACCGGCCCTACCCGTAGGCTTTGACCGAAAAACCTGGCACCCGTAGGCTTTAGCAGAAAACCTTCTCCCTCCCCCCGTAGGCTTTTTCGGGAGACACCGGCCCTACCCGTAGGCTTTGACCGAAAACCCTGGCACCCGTAGGCTTTTGCCAGACCCTGGCACCCGTAGGCTTTTGCCAGAACCTTCCCACCCGTAGGCTTTAGGGAAGACCTTATCCTGCCCGTAGGCTTACACTAAACTCCTTGCCGCTCTACCGGGGACCCCTTGGGGCAAAAATACACGCGCGCAATTTCTTATTTACAGTACTTTGGGCAAGCGGTGGATTCGCGCTACTGCAGCGAAATCCTGGATAACCGGGCCGTTATACCTCACCTCTCAATGTCTGTTTCCGAGCCACTTCCGATATGTTGCCTTCAACCGGAGTCTTCGTGGGAAGCGATTTTTGACTACGCTTTGCCTCACACGGGGCACCACTTGTCGGGGTTTGGGTGCTGGAGCTCCTCGTGCACGGCCTTGGACTGGTTATGCACGAGGTACCAGTTGCGGGGAAAGCGGCCAGCGTTCCGCGTGCTTTGAGCACGGTCGCCGGCCAAGCCTCACAGTCTGAAGGATGATGAGTAAGCCAATTAAAGACTCTGGTGGTGTGTGAGTTCCTAATTGCCTTCTTTAATGAAAGTTGCCTCGTGAAATAAAATATATACCCTGACTCTGAATAGGCGGACCAAATTAAAGAAATTAAAAATTTTACTTTACTCCCCCCTTTAACCCCAAAGGAAGACAGACACCGGTTGTATCTTTAGTGGCTTCGGCAGAACCCGCGTAGGCTCGTCCCCTAAGCTAAGTTCTCCTAAGCTTAAAGACCCTGCGCGCCCAATCTTCCGCGAGGCTAACTAAATAAACTAAAACCGAAATATCTTCCGCGGGCCTAACCCTAGGCTAACCTAAAAGAAACCTAACTAAAACTAAAACCGAATGATCTTCCGCGATCTGACTCTAACTAAAGAAAAACCCATCCAACCCATCCAGCCCGCTCCTAGTCCCCTTAAACTAAACTTGACTTCAACTAAAACCCAACTAAAAGAACATGAACGAACTCTCCTCTGCCTAAGCGGGGTGCCTCTGCCTTTATTAGGGAACAAACGTGACATCATCATTAGTACTTTAACCAATAAAATCACTGTTGCTGCCCTCCAAAAAGGCGGGAAGCAAGTTTAACGCTCATTAACAACTTTGAACATGACCGGATCTACAAAATAAAGGCGGATTAATCTATAAGTGAACCACACTATTCATTATGCTTTCACTTTCGCTTTTACGCGCAATTATACCAAAAGTAGACCTCGAAAAACTTATAAAATAACCAAATAAATATGAATCCATGGCGGATCCGTGAAACGTATTCCGACAATACGCAATCAATAGGACATTAGCACTTCGTCACGGTGGGACTCATTGTCATAGATATGATGTTGGCACTTGCACAATGGGGAAAACCATATTTATAGTCTTTGGCTTCATGTCCAGAGTTTTACTGCTTAAATTCTGTTGAGGCCCATGGGATTTAAGCAGCATGGCTGCCTGTCTTTTTTCTGGGCTTTTTTTTTTTTTTTTTTTGCACTGACCTAAGGAAAAAGAAAAAAATGAATAGCAGGTGATGTTTGTCTTTCCATTGACAGACACACAACAAACAGATTGTCATAAAAAAACTGCAGGGCAAATCCTGCACAAGTCCATTGGAAGCAGATGGTGCCAACTTGAATAAAATATGGGGGGGCAGGTAAGGCCTGCCCCACATAATTGATCACATGATGCAGTGTATGCACAACATTTGAATGGCAATGGCCATCAATTGGGGGGGTGGCTTCAAATATTTTATGGGGGCCCGAATGAGTTTAGAAGTAAGTCTCATTGTTTTAAATTAGACTTGCTCCCTAGTTAGTGTGGTTAGTATTGTAGTCTTTAAATAAAGGTAAAGGGACCCCTGACCATTAGGTTCCAGTCGCGGACAACTCTGGGGTTGCGGCGCTCATCTCGCTTTACTGGCCGAGGGAGCCGGCGTACAGCTTCCGGGTCATGTGGCCAGCATGACTAAACCGCTTCTGGTGAACCAGAACAGCGCACGGAAACGCCGTTTACCTTCCCGCCGGAGCGGTACCTATTTATCTACTTGCACGTTGATGTGCTTTCAAACTGCTAGGTTGGCAGGAGCTGGGGCCGAGCAACGGGAGCTCACCCCGTCGCGGGGATTCAAATCGCCGACATTCTGATCGACAAGCCCTAAGCTCTGTGGTTTAACCCACAGAGCCACCTGCGTCCCAGTAAGTCTTTAAATCATGCCCTATAATATAATAGTAATCGTTATCATCATCACTGCTTTTTCTGGGGGACGCGGGGGGACGCATACCCCTAAACATTTTGAGAATCTAAGTTTGCCCTCATTGAGGGGCAGTATTTCAATATGAGTAGGAAAATGAGAGTTTCCCAAAACATTTTTTTTAGAAATAAAGCACTATTTACCGTATTTATTTATTTATTTATTTCATCCTGCCCCATCTGGGTGGGATTCCACAATCACTCTGAGCGGCTCCCAACAGAATATTAAAAACACGATAAAGCATCAAACATTAAAAATGTATTAGACAATTCCTCCCACTTTCCGCCCTATGGTAATATGTATTGTACATCTTATTTTATTTTATTGCTGTAAGTCACTTGGAGACCTTCGGTGGCAAGTGGCTAAGAAGTCTAATAAAGTAAATGAATTAATGAATGACCTTTGGTTGGATCCGGCAGGACTATTCCATGGAAAAGAATCAACCAAGCATTAACTAGAACTGAAATTCAGTAATGTGGAAAGTGTTATTTGCAAACGGCAGCAGGGCATGTTAGTGCTGGCAATGCGCTTAATATTTGCATATTAAAGGACACACCTGAAATCGATAGCCTGCCATCTGGTAGCAATGATTTCATGCCTCGTCACTATAGAACTTAAGGATGCCCAGGCAAAACTGGCTGCTTATGCTTCCACTGTTGTGCACTGTGATCCTATATATGGCTTCTCAGAAAGAAGGCACATTTACTGCAATGGGCTTGCCTCCAAGTACAGTGGGACCTCTGGTTACGAACTTAACCTGAGACCGTTCTTAACATGAGGTACCACTTTAGCTAGTGGGGCCTCCTGCTGCCGCCACACCACCGGCGCATGATTTCTGTTCTCATCTGAGGTAAGTTCTTAACCGAGGTACTACTTCCGGGTTAGCGGACGTGTGTAACCAAAGTATTTGTAACCCGAGGTGTTTGTAACCCGAGGCACCACTGTAAATGCACACAGGTAGGATAGCCATGGGACACAGGAGGCGCTGTGGGTTAAACAACAGAGCCTAGGGATTATCGATCAGAAGGTCGGCGGTTCGAATCCCCGCGACGGGGTGAGCTCCCGATGCTCGGTCCCTGCTCCTGCCAACCAGCAGTTCGAAAGCACGTCAAAGTTCCAATTAGATAAATAGGTACCGCTCGGCGGGAAGGTAAACAGCGTTTCCGTGCGCTGCTCTGGTTCGCCAGAAGCGGCTTAGTCATGCTGGCCACATGACCCGGAAGCTGTACGCCAGCTCCCTTAGCCAATAAAGCAAGATGAGCGCTGCAACCCCAGAGTCGTCCCCGACTGGACCTAATGGTCAGGGGTCCCTTACCTTTACCTAGGATAGCCATAGTCTAGCTTACAGCAAACCGTATTGAACTGAAGGTCTGCCCATGTATGCTATAAACATAAAGAACAAGCAGATCAGCCACCCACAGACTTCCCCTCTGTTTATATTATAGCAATTATTTCTAAATTTGCATCTATGCATATCGATTATGCAAATTTCATGCAAATCTATGCCCTCCTTTGGCCTCCTTTTGGTGAAATGTAAGTGGCCACCATGTGCATAGGATTTAAATCTGCCAAGGCAACAATTGGTCATCTTAACATTATTTCTAACTAGCTTCTTTCATCTAAATGTTTACAATTTTTCATAAACACCTGCTTTTCAAATGCTTGTCTTTTCCATTCCCTGCCTTCCTCTGGAATGCTAATGCAGCTTATAATTGACTGCAATCATATTTTCGGAATTTCACTCAATATGCCATCTCCGCTTACCATTTCAGATCTGCGAAATAGCTCGGCCCCAAATGACATTCCTCCGTTTTCCACACGCATCTTGCAGGTAACACAATCGTTAGCCAAGAATCACACAGGAAATCAAGTGTTTAATTTAAATCCTGGGGTGTCAGCCTATTCCTTCCCGATAATAAGACAAACCAGTCTCAATTCTTCCACGCTGAAGATTTGGGGAAATCACTGGTGTTATTGCTCATTCTGTGGAGAGGAATATGAGCAACACAACTCTTAGCAATCAGCAACGTATTTTGCTCTTGAGCTGTTACTAAATGCAGTATCCCATTCTGAATTCATCACAGTCTAGAGGATGAAGTAAATATTTGTGAAGGTAAATGTTTAATCAGCTAGGCAATGTGTTTTCACTGCATTTTTCTCTCCTTGTGGGCTGCGTCCTATAAAATATGTAAAACAACACAGAGCGGCTGGCTCAGAAATGACCAGTTTCCTTGATTTGGTCAAAAGGAAATTACTTTTCACTCCTTTCTTTGTTCTTGGATCCTTTAGGAAGCAAATAGTTTCTAGAGCTGAGAAGTATTATCACATAGTCCATGGATAATTTTTTAATCATTCCACTCCCCCAAGCTTTGCCCTTGACGGTTTTAGCATATGCCGGTCTGCATTTAATCAGTACCAATGGGAATGTGGAAGCAAACGGATTGTTGCATTTATGAAGCAACACGCATGCTAAGTGCAATGGAGTTACGCCGCTGTTTGTGGTAATGGAATTGTCCATTTAGCTTTTATTTAAAAACAAAACAAAACAGATTTGTGGTAAAATTCACTCCCCGCTTAAAATAGTGAAGCCAGGGTTTACAGCAGCATCCTAAACATACAAACACACACACTTCTATTACAGTTCTTAAAACTAACACCCCAAGTAAGTCTGAAGTGTTAACAACCTCACTTAAAAGATTAGAACCCTAATCTTCCAGGATTCAAACCACAAGGAGGGGCTGCACATTTGCAGCAGATATTATTCTTAGGAAAACAGAACCCATTGGTCCATCTAACTCAGTATTGTAGGAAACAGGAAATGGCTAGGAAGTGTTATGTACCCGGTATTCAGTGGTCTGTGTTTGCCTGAGCTTGAGTCTAGACTAAGGATTCTGAGCTCCTGTGTCCTGATTCGATACATGATGTCCAATCACAGAACATTTCAGGATTCGGGCCTCTGTCATTGGCCCTTGAACTCTGAGTCATGATTCGCAACTTAGAAGTTTAGACAGCCAATCACTTTGGGAGTGGGATTGGCCCAGGCGTTCAGGAATGTATATAAGCAGTTGTTTTGCCCGTGTTTCCCAGTGATGTAGTTCAATAAGGTTCTTGCTGTTATCGCTGTGTCTTGCCTCGTGGGAATCCACTGACACTTCAGGAAGAGCAAAACAGACTCCAATGCTTTTGTGGATTTTTGAGGGTATACATACTGAGACCTTTTGCATGCACCATTAATGGTACTGGCAAAACACAGTGGCACCCCAGGTCCACATTGACATACCCTCCAACATTTCTCTGATGAAAATAGGGAGGTCCTAAGGAAAAGCAGGACATTCTGGGATCAAATCAGGAACCAGGGCGGCTTCTGTAAACCCAGGAATGTCCCTGGAAAAATAGGGGCGGTCTGCACTGACATCCCATGGAAAAGAGAGAGAGTTGTAAACACATGGCAATTGAGTATGCAGGGATCTCGATCAACTGTGAACCACCCTGAGATCTTTGTAAGAAGGGCAGTATATAAATTTAACAACACAACAACTTGAGCTCCTGGGACATATTTTTAGCCAAACATATCCCATCCATATATTTTAATGTGTGATGTTTACTATGTTTTTATATGTACTGTAAGACATCCAGAGTGGCTGAGGAAACCCAGCCAGGTGGCGGGGGTATAAATATTATTATTATTATAATTATAATTATTATTATTATTATTATGTTAATTCAAAGCCCTAAACAGCCTCGGCCCAGTATACCTGAGAGCATCTCCACCCCCATTGTTCAGCCCTGACACTGAGGTCCAGCTCCAAGGGCCTTCTGGCGGTTACCCTCGCTGCAAGAAGTGAAGTTACAGGGAACCAGGCAGAGGGCCTTCTCAGTAGTGGCGCCCTCCCTGTGGAACGCCCTCCCATCAGATGTCAAGGAAATAAGCAACTATCCGACTTTTAGAAGACATCTGAAGGCAGCCCTGTTCAGGGAAGTTTTTATTGTTTGTTTGTTTTTTAGAAACTTTATTGATTTTTCATATTATTACAAAACACAAAATAAGTTAACAGGACTTAACTTAAAACACAACTTACAAAACAAAACATATCTGACAAGTAAATCATCTAAAACATAGATAATGTAATAGCAGTAATGGGGTATATGAAGATTTATAAAGTTGGTATATGTTTTAGGGAAGTTTTTATTGTTGATGTTTTATCATCTTTTAACATTCTGTTGGGAACCGCCCAGATGGGCAGGGGTATTATTATTATTATTATTATTATTATTATTAGACATGCACCATTCCCTTGCTGGGTAAATCCATTTCCAGTCTTCAGGCCTCAATTGTAGCAGGTAGCTGTAAAATGAAAAGGGAGCGGTTCACTTACTCACAGCTTTTATTTTTAAAATATATGTTGTATATGCAAACCAAAGACAAAGTCACTTGAAATCATATAGGAATTATTGGAAGAACATGGAAGCATTAGCATTTTTATCAATAAAAATCATGAAACAATTTAGTGTGTAGAACCCAATGTGCAAAAACTAAGCAACAATTGCTGTCTAATCTCAGGTAATCCTGTTTTTTATTATGAATTTCATTATGTTGTGATCAGAGTAGAAACATGGAACTGGATAACAAGATGCCCTTAGGCTTTTAATATTCTGTCATGCTCATCCTTGGTGTAGTTAGAGTCCTAAAGGACAGAACTAACTGTGCAAAAATCCCAGCTTAATGCAATGTACTGTAAACTTTTAATAAGGCTTCTGCTACAATAAAGAAGTTAGTTGCAAAATCATTAAAAGTTACCTTGTATTGTGTTTTCAGTGTTCTGGAGTTGCAATGCCAGGCAAACGGTGTGTTCAAAGGCTCGTGTGTTAATGAGAAACACAGAAACTGTAAAAAAAAAAAAAAAACCAGAAACACAGCCTACACACAGGTGGAATCCAGACACTTAAAAAACGCTGTTAAAATACTTTTTTAAAAAAAAAGTTTTGAAAAATATGTTGAATTTGCCACTGCTCGCTGTTGCCATCTAGTGTCACATTTGTATTTTGCACTTTACGACACACTTAAAACGTTTTATTCGCAGCTGTGTAGCTGAGTCCACAATGTACAACCGGTGTTGTGTAATGGTTAGCATTTTGGACTGTAGCTGGGGGCCTGGGTTCAAATGTGACCACAGCAATGAAACTTGCTGGGTGAACTTGGGCCAGTCGTTGTCTGTTAGGGGATGCCAACTTTTTTGGGCCCAGGGCCCATTTGCAAATTTGAGAAACTGTCATGGGCACTACCACAAAATACCTACCGCTGTTGGACCTGGTTAGTCACAAAATACAGTTGTTGCCGTGCAAGGACAAGCTAGTCACATCTTCCCCAAATTCACTACCCATATCAATTCCGGTCTAATTAGCTTTCCATTTTTTTTTTTTTCATTTTTCATTTAAAGCTTTTGTATGCTGCTCACCATCGCGAGGGACCTCAAAGCAGCTTATGCCTATCAAATAAAAAGGAGGAACACTAATCATATAATACAATTAAGACCTCAACAAAACCATTATAATCAGCACAAATGCACTCAGTTATTCTCTTTCAGCCAACTCAAAAATTCCCATCCCTTTCCCCTTGGGATCAACGCCCATATGCAAGCAGGCACAGAAACACACAAACACACACACACACACACACACAGAGAGAGAGAGAGAGAGAGAGAGAGAGAGAGAGAGAGAGAGAGAGAGATTTTCATTATCCTGTTGGACACTTGAGAGGTTTATTATTAGCCCTCTCCCCACTCTTGCAGAGCCTCCAAAATTTCTCCAATGAAAATAAGGATGTCCTATTCTATGGGTAGGCAAACTAAGGCCCAGGGGCCAGATCCAGCCCAATTGCCTTCTAAATCCGGCCCGCGGACGGTCCAGGAATCAGCATGTTTTTACATGAGTAGAATGTGTCCTTTTATTTAAAATGCATCTCTGGGTTATTTGTGGGGCATAAGAAATTCATTCATTCCCCCCCCAAAAAAAATATAGTACGGCCACCCACAAGGTCTGAGGGACTGTGGACCGGCCCCCTGCTGAAAACGTTTGCTGACCCTTGTCCTATTCCATAATAAAAAAATAAACATAATTTTACTGTTTATTCCCTGGGTGGCTTCCAACATACAGTGGTACCTCTGGTTACGTACTTAATTCATTCCGGAGGTCCGTTCTTAACCTGAAACTGTTCTTAACCTGAAGCACCACTTTAGCTAATGGGGCCTCCTGCTGCCACCACCGCGTGATTTCTGTTCTCATCCTGAAGAAAAGTTCTTAACCTGAAGCGTTATTTCTGGGTTATCAGATTATGTAACCTGAAGCGTATGTAACCCAAGGTACCACTGTACATTAAACATAATTAAACATTTTCTTAGAAAAAAACATTCCCTAGACAGCGCGGCCTTCAGATGGCTCGGGGGGGTCACATAACTCCATACCCTCCAACATGAAAATAGGGACGTCCTAAGGGAAAGTGGAACGTTCCAGGATGAAAGCAGAAACTGGGATGCCTTCTGTAAATCTGGGACTGTCTCTGGGAAATAGGGACCTTGAGGGTCTTCTCTTGTGAATGTAATTTGTTTTTAATTGTTTTTAATTATGGATTTTCATTTTTCCCCACCCTCACCTGCCCACCCTACTCACCAAATTAGCAGGAAACTCCCTCCCAAGGAAGAAAATGCCAAACCTCTTCAGGTCTGGACCTTAAATTAGGGTTGCCCTACGTCCGGAATTTCCCAGACATATCCAAAATACTGCATTCGTCAGCAGTTTCCGGACAGAAATAGTGTGTGTGTGTGTGTGTGTGTGTGTGTGTGTGTGTGTGTGTGTATCCAGGAAAATGTGGACATAGGCCTATAGGAGCCCGTGTCGGCAGTGCCATTTTTGCTGATTTTCCATATAAATAATAGCTCAAAAACAGCAAATAAGGTTTGCGATTTTGCGAAAAAGGCTCAACAACTTTGGGCAAAACTAAAAAAAACTCAGCAACTTTGGGCTAAAAAAAAAAAAAAAAAAGCAGAAAGCTCAACAACTTTTCTGTCCAGATTCCCACTGTTTGAAACATGGCAACCCTACTTTCAACGAGCTTTGAAGAGCCACCTGTTTCAGACTGGTTTATTGGCAGAGACACTTTTATCAGAAACATGGATTGGGCTGGAATAAAAGCCGCTTATTTTTCAGCTTTAAATTTTGTTTTCAGTTTCAATTGGAATTATTAATATTAGGGATTGCTTTGGCTAGACCGCTGAGATTTTGTTAACGGCTGTTTTAAATTACAACGCTTTCTTCATATTGGGGTTGTTGTTTTTTCGACTTTTCTGTAATGCAAAGCCATCTTGGGAGGCTTGACCTGAGGGGTTCCTTGACAATATTTAAAATAAATACAAATAAACAGCTGGGGGCTCTGTGTGCTTAGCCCAGCTGCTGCGGTTGCATAGGTTTGGACTGGGCTCAAGATGTTTCCATAAAATATCTTCCCTTAGAAATTAATGCTTCCAGGAGTAAGCCGTTTATGTGCCGTCTTCCCCGAACTCGACTGTTGCAGCTGTTGGCTTGAATAGAAGTTAAGAAAGTACAACACAAGCAAACCTCTAGGGAATTTTTGAACACAGAAAAAAAGGTGTCATTGCTGGGGGGGGGTTATTAAAAGAGTATGTTATTGGTGTACATGATGCTTGCACAACAACAACAACAACAACAACAACAACAACAACAACAACAACAACAACAATTTATTATTTATACCCCGCCCAACTGGCTGGGTTTCCCCAGCCACTCTGGGCGGCTTCCAACAAAATATTAAAATACAATAGTGCGTCAAACATTAAAAGCTTCCCTAAACAGCCCTAAAAGCTTCCCTAAACTGATATCTTCTTCTAAAAGTCTGGTAGTTGTTTTTCTCTTTGACATCTGGTGGGAGGGCGTTCTACAGGGCGGGTGCCACTACCGAGAAAGCCCTTGCGGTATGCATCATGTAAAAATGGTGGAATCGCCACATTTCCTCCAGGGAAAAAATAATAATGGTGCCTTGTAAATGCTTGGAAAATGCAGTCTTCCTAATCTTTTTTACGTATGCAACAACCACAGCTAGAATCTTCTATGCTCAGGAATGGAAAGAGGAAGAGACTCCAATTTTAGAAGAAGGGCTTATAAAATGAATGGATTATGCTGAAATGGTGGAATTGATTATAAAACTTGAGAGATCAAGACGATGAACTGTTTATGGGAAATGGGAGGCCTTTTTTGGACCATCCGTCAAAATATTTTAGCGATATGAAATCCCATTCAAAACGGCCTCGGCCCAGTGTATTTAAGAGAACATCCAGGGGCAGGCTGCCCTCTTTTAGTGTTAGCCACTTGATTTTTTCCGTCAAAAAAGAAATGTGAGGCATAAATAAAAGCTTTGTGAATAGAGCACAAGGGGAGCAGAAATGGACACACATTGATTGTGTGTGTGTGTGTGTGTGTAAAAAGGACCATGTTGATCAGTGTTCATTATGATAATAAGAAATGGCAGATGATAGATTTGTTGAAGGGACCACGGGGTCATCCACTCCAACCCCCTTGCAATGCAGGAATCTTTTGCCCAACGTGGGGCTCGAACCCATGACCCTCAGATTAAGGGTCTCATGCTGTGCTGACGGAGCTATCCACAGTCATGAATGCTGCCGTGCACTGAGCTATCCAGTGCATACATCAAATTGAGATACCTAACAGGCCTAGATGATAATATTAATGGGCAAACAATTTTTTTAAAAATCCACAGGAAATTCCTCTTTAAAAGATGAAAGAGCCGCTACTGTCGGTTGAAACAGAAGGGAGATCAGGCAACCGTTTTGAAACTTCTTAATTAGATCAGGGCTCCTTTCGCCTGCTTGTTCCAGGGTCTAGTTATTAAGACATAGCTGCTATGATAACAAGCCTTGTTTACTTTCGTTATGTCAAGGCAAGGTCACATTAACCTAGCTATGGATGAACCTCAAAGATGTGGGCTGCAGATGAGGAGGAGACTTTGCCTCTGCACCATTACAGATGCATCATAGAATCACCAAATAACGCCAAGTACATCCAAGATTGATAGAATCCTAGAACTGTATTGTTGGAAGGGACCCTGAAGATCATCTGGTCCAACCCCCTGCAATGCAGGAATATGCAGCTGCCCCATACAGGGATTGAACCTGAAACCTTGGCGTTATGAGCACCAGCATCGCCTGAGCTCTGCGAGTGCGGCTTTCTCCCGATTGAAGTGCAGAGTGTTTGACGACTGGGACATTCGCAGGGAAACCAAGATGCTTGTCTACAAAGCTATTGTACTACCAACCTTACTGTCTGCTTGTGGAACATGGACCACTTATAAACGCCATCTCCAACTCCTCAAAAGATTCCATCAACGGTGTCTCTGAAAATTTTACACATCACTTGGGAACACAGACGAACTAATACCAGTATACTGGAAGAAGCAAAGATCACCAATGTTGAAGCAATGATTCTTCAACATCAACTTCGTTGGACTGGTCATGTTGTGCGGATGCCTGATTATCATCTTCCAAAACAACTACTCTATTCCTAACTTAAAAATGGAAAGCGTAATGCTGGTGGTCAACAAAAGAGGTTTAAAGACTGTCTTAAGGCAATTTTTTAAAAATGTGGTATAAACACCAACAATTGGGAAACTCCAATTGGAGAACAGCCTTTACCAAAGGTGTCATGGGCTTCGAAGACGCTTGAACTCAGGGCGCAAGGGAGAAACGTGGTAAGAGGAAGGCACGCTTGGCAAATCCACACCTTGATCAACTCCCTTCCGAAAACCTATGTCCCCAAACCTATGGAGAGCCAGTGTGGTGTAGTGGTTAAGAGCGGTAGACTCGTTATTTGGGGAACCGGGTTCGCGTCTCCGCTCCTCCACATGCAGCTGCTGGGTGACCTTGGGCTAGTCACACTTCTCTGAAGTCTCTCAGACCCACTCACCTCACAGAGTGTTTGTTGTGGGGGAGGAAGGGAAAGGAGAATGTTAGCCGCTTTGAGACTCCTTCGGGTAGTGAAAAGCGGGATATCAAATCCAAACTCTTCTTCTTCTTCTTCCCATTGTGGAAGGACATGTGGATTCAGAATTGGCCTCCACAGTCACTTGTTAAAACCACGTTTATGGGAGACAATATTACTCAGCTACGAATGATAAAGAAAGAAAGAAAGAAAGAAAGAAAGAAAGAAAGAAAGAAAGAAAGAAAGAAAGAAAGAAAGAAACTGAGCTATCCAGGCAATGCTCGGGCTTCATTAAGAGAGGGAGGAAGAGTTCCTAACTGCAGTGCATTGCAAACATAAATTCTGTAAGCAGCAGCAGGTCTTTGAAAGGGCTAGAAGAACATATGTCACTGAGGCACAAAGGGCTTTTCCTTATATTGCTGCAGGAATACTTTAATCTGACTAGCATCTCCACTCCTGATGCAAGCAAGGTAATGAAAAGTCAATAATGATGCCAGGTAACACCAGCTCCTGCTAAGGGTTTCTCCGCACTGCTCTAACACACACAGGATGCAGAGTTGGGTCTGAATTATACTTTTGAATAACGTATAAGGTAGATTGGCAGCCTTATTTTTCCACAAAAAGTTCCAGAATGTTGATTTGCTTATATTGGACGTGGCAACTGTGTGCAGTTTAGGAGTCAATTCTGTTAATGTTGAAATCGGTTAGCTAAGGGAGGGAGAGCAAGCGCTGCTTAGCAACCAGGCAGAGTGACATGATCGTCACTACAGAAGCATTAATAAAAAGGTAAAGGACCCCTGGACGGTTAGTTTGTGGCGCTCATCTCGCTTTTGGGCTGAGGGAGCCGGCGTTTGTCCATAGACAGCTTTCCGGGTCATGTGGCCAGCATGACGAAACCACTTCTGGTGCAACAGAACACCATGACATAATCCAGAGCGCACTGAAATGCCATTTACCTTCCCACCACAATGGTACCTATTTATCTACTTGCATTGGCATGCTTTCGAACTGCTAGGTTGGCAGGAGCTGGGACAGAGCAATGGGAGCTCACTCCACCGCGGGGATTTGAACCGCCGACCTTCTGATCAGCAAGCCCAAAAGCATATGCTCTGATTGGCTATGTAGTTCTGAGGGAGACTGTGGCTGCATCTACACAGCTATTTAAAAAAAAAAAAAAAAAACCTGCTATGAAAATGCTCTGGGGGGGGAAAACGTTTTAAAGCTCACATTGGAAAATTTCACAGAGTTCTGATTCCAGCTCTGCAGCACCATCTGGTATCACAGTGTTATAACGCATTTATAACATTTTATTACAATTATTTTTTACTAATGCAGCTGAGACCTGCATTGGTTCGGTGTCTCCCTGCTATGTACAAGGACTGACCGAAGGAAGACAAAACCACTCTGTTTACTTCTCCTAACATTTTACGCTGTTTTTGTTCCGTTTCCTCAGCGAGGTCTTTTTGGGACATATTTTCTTTCTGGGCTCTGTTGACTTTGAAGGGTTGCCAAAATTTGAAGAGCAAAAAAAGAAGGCTCATTTGCTGGCTTGTACTTTTAACTATGGATCACTATGGCCACTCTCATTTTACATACCCATGAAAAAGAGGGCATGTCCTAGAAAAAGAGGACATATGGCAACCCCCACCCTGTTTGCTATTTTCCCTACTCCAAATTTCCCCTCCTCTCAGTTTTTTCTCCCTCTCTTCAAATGACAGTTTAGAGGTTTTCTATTGAGTAAATTCTCTCTCTCCCTCTCTCTCTCTCTCTCTCTCTCTCTCTCTCTCTCTGTGTGTGTGTGTGTAGGACATTTTAATCAAGAGGTGCACTGGGAAATAAAATATCCTAGGAGTCTGCCCCTCAATAAAGATGGAGATGGCAATCAACGATGCAGCCATTAATTACATAGGGATATTAATTTAGCTCACCCCCTTTTTTTGCAACCTCCTTGACCTGAATGTATGTAAGGGTGCAAAACTCATGATTGCTTAATATGCATTTGCTACCCTTGACATATTTTAGTGACATATTTGCACACACAATGCGTTGACTAGATTTCCCACGCAACTCCTAATACATCCTTTTGGGTGGAGAATTAAATCCATATTGGTAATTGTGAGTAGGGAGAAGGGAAGGATAATAATTCTGGACTAATTAATCCAGCGTAAATGAATACATGTATTTGATATAACTTCTAGCTAGGTTTTTTTAATTATTATTATTATTATTAAATTTCATGCAGACACAAGCTAGGCTTTGTTTAGCCATTAAGTAAAGAGAGAGAGAGAGAGATTTTCCTGTATGTTTTGTCAAGATCAATCATCAGTCAAAGCTAAGCCAGGCTTATCAAAAGCAAGTTCTCTTTTTTTTAAAAACAAAGCAAGTTCATAACCAACACTGTATAGAAATGCATAAGTAAACAATAATGTGTATTCTGTGCAGGTTTATGCCACAAGTCCATAAGCAGGGCTGTTTAAATCATGGTTTGTGTAAAATACGTTGCCCATTTTAAATGAGCAACCAAATATTTTGATGTTGTGCGTATGTGTGTTTTAAAAAGCCTACCCTGGGTTTTATTTGGAGATCAAAGTGCATACCCTGAAACTATTTATTTGACTTCCCTCCATGTATCAAAATGAAATCATCTGCTTTCGCTAGATGTTTCAACCTTGTCATACTGAGCCAAAAAAATATTCTTACAGCTGGTGAAATGGGATCAACTAAAGATCATATCCTGGAGCAAATGATGAATTTATTAAGATGTTGAAACAGATCTTAATTACCTGGCATAAATCGAAATGATTTGCAGTGTTTATTTATTCTTTCCTTCAAAATTATGTACTTTGTGGTGGGGAGAATTCAACCAGAAGTTTGTAGATTCTGGTCATGCGTCAGCCCAAGCCTCGCTTGTCGTGGTGGTTCTAATTGAACACTGTGTTTTATTAATGGACTCTGTATTTTTGGAATTACCTAAGAGCCACCAATAGGCATCTCTAGAATCTGACAGCCAACCAATCGGATACTACCAAACAGCGATCCTTATTGCTGAAAGCAGGTAACCAGCAGGAAACGCTTCAGATTAGCCTTTGCACTGTTGACTGAACACCCCCTGCTGTGCAGATAATGGAAGAAAGCTTGTAAATTGTATCCCTTCTGGCATCCTGGCCAACTCTATATTACGCTGGTGTAAACCATGGTGCACCAGAAGCCCAGAATAGCAGCAAATAAAATCTGCTCATACACCAGCGACTGATAAGACTTGTCAACCAGTCCTTCTAAAGAATTCCTAAATTATAAAGCTCCAAAATACAGGCCAAAAGAGAGCAGGTCTGGGAAGAGCGAGGCATACAATGGGCACCACCAGTGAAAAGGCCCTGCTCTGTGTAGCTCCTGCCCTGTCATTTGCTAGGGTGCCCACTTTCCCTCCTTCTTGACGTGGAATGCTCTCTATTGGAGTCTCCAGGTCCAATATAAAGACCATAAGAAGGGAGAGCAGGGACCTTGAAGTTCCCAACAGCTGTTAATCAAGCAAGCAAGCACACAGGTCACCTTTGTCACAGTCAGGACGCCTATGTCCTGGCCAGGTCTGTGCCCAATCTTGTTTTTGTACAATCTTGTTTGTCCTCAGTAACCAAAATTATATTCTCAACATATACAAGCAGAAAAGTTGTTTTCCTTCATTTGCAAGGAATCATACAAAACAAAGTGGCACTAATAACGAAACGTTCCAGGGTGGCAACAGAAAGCAAACTAAAAATGCTTTTGCAGTTCACCAAAACTATCCAGCAATATCAAGTTATAGGAAAACTGGTGCTATTAACAGTAATCCTTCCAGTTGGTTAATTGGTTTGGCAACTTCCATTCACATGACATGTGATGCTAATTATTTCCCCCAGGAGTTAAATGATAACTAACCACAGGCAGCTACAGGCCTGCTATGAGATTCAGGTGAGGGTCAGGTGCCTTGTCAATCCCAGCAGGTATATAACAGGAAGGCCTGCAGCCTGTCTTCCTGTTACATACCTGTTGGGATTGACAAGGCGTCTGAACCTCGCCTGTGGCCTGCTCAGGCCACAAAAGGTTTACAAAGTTCAGTTAATGCAAATGTTTTTCAGTGTTAATTTTATGCATTTTTAAAAATCACCATGGTACTTAACAATAATATCTCGTGTCCTTTAGAGGAGAAATTGTGAATTGCAGAATTTTAAATACCCGTCATCACCCTTGGCTTCACTCAATTTTGTTTATAACACTCTTCCATCTTCTAGTTGTGAGGGTGGGGGGCCTCACAAGTGGAGTAGCCTAGGGCCTCTCTTCATCAAAATCCGGCCCTGACCAAGGCGCAGCTTCTGATTGGTGCAGGCGCCCCAGAAACAATAGCCAACGGCCGCATCGGACGTTCGGCTTCTGAAAAACGTTCGAAAACTGGAACACTTACTTCCAGGTTTTCGTTGATTGGGAACCCAGGCATTTGAGAACCAAGGCGTTTGAGAACCAAGGTAGCACTGCACTGTGTTGCAAAATGATGCGTGTCTAAAAAGTCTGTCCTCACCAGCTTCAAAAGTTTGGAAAGCTCTGCCCAAGGCCCAGGGAAGCAGGATCAAATTTATCTTATTTTTTGCTCCATAAGACACACTTTTTTCCTCCTAAAAAGTAAGGGGAAATATCTGTGCGTCTTATGGAGCGAATGGTGGTCCCTAGAGCTGAATTGCCCAGGGGCCAAAAGAGGATCATGCTTTTTATTTTACAAAGAGAAAAGGGGTTGTTGAAAGGACCCCGCTCAGCAGCTGACCAGCAAGAGATCAGGAGAGAGATAAGAGTCCCGGCTCCCTTTCAGCCCCGCCCTCCATTGTTGAATGTGCTGCAGAGGGAGGTTGTTTGTTTCCCCAGCAACATGTGACTGGCTGATTAGATTATCTGTCTGGAAACTGTAGAAAATGCTCCCTTTCCTTTAGCAGCTGCAGAAATGTGAATTAAACCCCATAAAAACAGGGCTTTTCCTCTTTGCTTTCCCCCCTTTGCAAAAGGAGCTTTGCTTTTCCCCCTTTGCAAAAACAGCTGCAAAACTTTTAGCTGATCCTGAAGAAACCAGGGCTTTTCCCTTTGCAAAAAAGCTGCAAAACTTTTAGCTGATCCTCAAAAAACCAGGGCTTTTCCCTTTGCAAAAAAGCTGCAAAACTTTTAGCTGATCCTCAAAAAACCAGGGCTTTTCCCTTTGCAAAAAAGCTGCAAAACTTTTAGCTGATCCTCAAAAAACCAGGGCTTTTCCCTTTGCAAAAAAAGCTGCAAAACTTTTAGATGATCCTCAAAAAAAAAACAACCAAAAAAAAAAACCAGGGCTTTTAGAGGAGGAAAACCAGAAAAAAAATTTTTTTTCTTGTTTCCTCCTCTAAAAACGAGGTGCGCCCTATGGTCCGGTGCATCCTATGGAGCGAAAAATACGGTAAAGCTTTCAAAATCAGGTTGTGTTTTAAAAAAAAAAAAAAAGCAAGAAAGCATCTCTTCTGTAAACCCACATCAAAGCACATCAAGCAAGCAGGTGGTATTTTCACATTGCTCTTTCCTATGGGATACTGATCTAAGGCCAATAGGGGCTCATGGGGGGAAATCCTAACAATGCATCATAGCAAAGTTTTGTTGGCGCAGAAAGTATCAGAGGATAAGGAAGCCACGCATGTTATGGGGGAAGTTGTTTTCACAACCCTCTTTGAGATCCCAGTACCAGCTTGTCGAAAGGTGCATTATGAATGATGGGGGTCCCTTGTAATGCAAGATAAAGGAGTAAGTAGGGGAAATGCTCTTATCCAAGATCAGAGTGTTTTTATCACCCACGGCAATTTTCCATTGCTGGATTTACTATGAGCCATATGGTGCAGCTGAACTGGGTTCTACAAAAAAAGCCTCCCAAAATAAATGAAAAAACCTACGTACATGTATATATGACAATATTGTGCGTGCCTTTCCAAATGGCACCGTGATCACAGGAGGCTACCTGCAACCACGCAAAATGCGCGCCCCATTTGATGCGGGGAGCGGTCATTCTGACAGTAAGGGCCAGGGCCGGATTTAGGTTTGATGAGGCCCTAAGCTACTGAAGGTAATGGGGCCCTTTATGTGTGCAGCTGTCCTTTGTCAACAACAGATTGTCACTTTTTTGTGCTGAATATATGCTATATGGTAATTACGGATGTGATGGGTATCTAAAGCCATTTGCACATAACAAAATAGGAGCCTGCGAAACGCAAAACACTGTTGCTGTATGTAGGTTTTATTTTATTTGTTTTTTATCTTATATTTTGGAAATGTACATCCAGGTTTTTTTTTTTCCTTTACTTTTTTGGGGGGCTGCCAAGATAGCGGGGCCCTAAGCTATAGCTTGTTTAGCTTATACGTAAATCCGGCACTGGTAAGGGCTGTTCAGCAGTGGAACAGACTCTTTCTGGGGGTGGTGGACTGAAGGTTTTTTTTAGCAGAGGTTGGATGGTCATGGATGCTTATATTTGAGATTCCTGCATTGCGGGGAGAGGAAATAGAGGACCCTTGGCATCCCTTCTAACTCTGTTGTTGTTATTGTTCAGTCGTTCAGTCGTATCCGACTCTTCGTGACCCCATGGACCAGAGCATGCCAGGCACCCCTATCTTTCACTGCCTCCCGCAGTTTGGCCAAACTCATGCCAGTCTATTATTCTATATATGTGTAAAACTCTCCCTGCATAGGAAAAACCAACACTTCAAGGAAAAGAATGTTAGCCTAGCTTTCTCCTTGACATGCTAGATTCTACGTGCAGGGCACACACACACACACACACGCAAAAAAAGTATTCCATTCTCCACCTGCATCCTGAGAAGTGTTGCAGCCCTGCTTCCTATTTCTGTGCTCTTATTTACCGTCTCAGCATGTTGGATTCTTCCCTGTTTCAATTCCCATGTTGGGATCCCCCACCAAACACATACACACAAAACTCAATGCGTCATGTAAATGAACCCGAAGTGTAACCCCCATAAGGGATTAGTGCGAATTAAGCTTGCCAAAGACTCAGCCACTGTTCAGCTTGGAGAGAAAAGAGGAGACACTCTATACGTCGAACCGCGAAGCTGCCGTTGCCAGCACAAACTTTGTTTTCACATCTGCTCATGTGCTTACTCTCGCTTATTTCTTTAGGAAACTCGGGGGGCGTATCTATAGCTGTAACCCCTTTAAGGATGGGGGCAAACTTGGTTAAGAATGACAAAAGCATTCTGTGAATATATTCAGCTAATTCAGAGTCACAGCAAAACCACTTTCATAACATCAGAAGCAGAGAGAGAAGCCAAAGTTTGCAGCAACAAGAAGACTAGCTGGTTGGTTCCCTCCTCCTCCGGTTTCAAAGATCAGGAGGAAATTAAATGCTTCCTCTGCTACGACAGCAGGGTCCCCTTAGGAATGGAAATTAATTGTCGGATTCAGAGTTAACTGTATCACATCACAGTTAATAAATAACAGGGCTTTTTTTAACCAGAACTCACCAGAACTGAGTCCTGGCACCTCTCAGGTGAGAAACATGGACACTTGGAGGGTCTGTATTCATTCATGGTGTGGATATTATGTTGAACAGGATGTATGTTATTCGGGATTTTGGATTATTTTGATCATACACTCGGGCTGCAATCCTACACCCGGTTACAAAGAACCAGGCTCCATTGAACCCAAGAGGGCTGCACAGAAAATAAACAAGCCGTATTGCTACGATTCTCGGAGATTATGTTGCAAAGAAAGTACTTCTGTCTGAAAACCGGCAAGTGTCCAAGAGAAGACAAATGAGAATCTATTTTAAAATATTATTTCAATGTGGGACATCTGACTCCGCTAGAGCTAACAGGCCATGCTTTGATCTCTGCCCAGGTACCATCAGAAAAAATATTTCATTCTGAAGCCAACCTCAAAATCTATATTGAGATGGCGACTTGAAACATAAGACTGCTCACCCCTTGAGACCTCCCTCAAGTTTAATTGGAGATAGCAGGTGTTACAGCAGATTCCACTCACTCTCTGAGGCGAGGAAACTTGCCATGGTGCATTTTTGCAGCTATATTAACATTGATCTTAAACTGAGCAAGCACAAGCTTCAGTGGAAAAATAGCTGTGTTCCGTTTATAATGAGAGCGTGCTGGTAATGCCATTCTGAGTGTTGTTCTGTAAGTCAGGGAAAGGGGCACAGTGCCGTAGCGTGAGGGTGCCCCAGGCGCAAAATTGTTAGGGCTGCAAAATGTCCACAACATTTTGCTGTGTGCTTCCATCGCTGGACTCAGTGGAAAACAGCTTCTCCTTGTGAACCAGGAAGTGACCTCTCCAGAAAAGGGAACGACTCTTCATTTCTTATCTCTGCGGCTTCAATCTCCTGGGTGATGTGGATGCCGTTAGGCAGTTGAATGCACATGCATACTCCGTCCGTTTCCCTCCCTTCCACCCCCTCCATGCAGCCCCGGGCACTGGCAACACACGCTACGCCACTGAATGGACCTATATTCCTCTGGTGTTGTTTGACTACAACTCCCACTGTGGTGGCTGGGGCTAATAGGAGCTGGAGTTCAACAACATCTGGAGGGACTATGATAATGTCATAAACAAAGTGGGGGGTTATGGGAGAGTCGTAGCCCTTTGCCCGATACCTCTCTGTGAATTTGTCAATCCACCTTGGAACCCACCCCACTTAAAAAACAATAAGTGTTATAGTCTTGCAATCCTCCCATCATGCAAAACGCAATCATTTAAGTTGTTATCTCCTGGCTTAAATGACGGACAACGGAGACCGATTAACGGCTATTTAGCAAATCATAACCTTTTGACCCAGTGAAGGTTTGGCTAGCAAGGTTTGTGATAGAGACAGGCACAATAATGAATGTACAATTGATAGCTATTGTGTTTTGGATGGATGCAGGCTAGTTGATCACCAAGACAGAAAACTTCGCCTTAAGAGGGACATTAATCAGGAAACAATAAAGTATCATCTTCTTGTGATCCTCCTGTCATACAAAATGGAAGAATTAAATTTCCATCTCTCCTGATCCTGGACAAACTGTCTAGAAGATGGAGAAGGAAGGCTGATTATGGGCTATTTAGTAATCATAACCTTTTGACACAACACAAGTCTGGCAATCAGGATTAATACTTTCACCCAGTGATGGATACAAACATAATGATGAATGGATATTTAGCAACCATTACGTTTTTGGCTGATGCACTCTAGCTGACAACCAAGATGGATAACTTTGCATTATAACGGACATTACCAGAATGATTTTTTTAAAAAAAAAACCTGCTATAAACTTCTGACCATATGATGCAGGCCTGTCTCTGCAGATGAACCCTTTAGCCATTATAACAAGCAAGGAACACTTTCTCCTGCGCCACTTGGGAAATACTTGGGAGTAATCTTCCTCCAAGCTTCTTCTATCCTGAATCCAAGGAAAACTGACACTACACAAAGGCTCTCCCGAACTTCGTTTGTTGAGGCAAGAGGGGAAATGAAACAATCCTGTAATACACTGAGGGATTTTGTGGTGAAGTCTTTGGCAGCGAATGTCTGAGATGCTGTAAAGAGGAGAGGGGCACATAGAAGGATCTTTGGCTGCCATTGACTAAGTTGCGACAGAAGGCAAAGGCAGCCTGAAGAGCCTAGACGTGATTGGAAATAAGCAGCGAGAGAACCTACAAAATGAGAACTCTATAGACTGAGAAGCTGAACAGACTGAGAGAAATAGCAGGGCTAGACCAGTGGAACCCCATCAAACCAAACTTGCCTTCTTCCAGTTGCATGCACATGAAAGCTCATACCAAGAACAAACTCAGCTGGTCTCTAAGGTGCTACTGGAAAGAATTTTCTATTTTGTTTTGCCTTCTTCCAGGTTCAGTCACCCCGGGTGAGGGTTGCAGCAGGGGCGTAGCAAGGGGGGTGGGGGGCGCCCCGTGTTCCATAATGGAAGGGGTGACAAATTATCAAGGAACAAATTTTTTTGTTTTTGTTTTTTTTTGAAATGCCTGCTCCGAAGGTCTTATCTTACTATACTAGGGATTATATAGCTATATATGAAATTTCATGCATATCGGTTAATATCTTGACCCTCCTCCACCAAAATAGCTGTTCACTTGGCTGTTTTCCTATATCATGAAGGCTGAAATTTCAGTTCAGAGAACACTTACTATTCCCAACCCTAACCCTGTGGAAAGCCATCTAATTAGACTTTTATTTGATTTTGAGATGTTTTTAGGAGGTAATTTAATTATTGTTTTATTTTATACCAGTGTTGTGTATCTGATGTTAGCCACCCTGAGCCCGACTTTGGCCGGGAAGGGTGGGATATTAATAAAAGGTTTTTTTTAATTACTTGTTTTTATTCCTTTGTAAGAAAATACGAAATAACATAAAGCCATTTTTGCGGGGGGGGAATCAATGGGGGGGGGTTGACAAGAAATTTTCTGCACCAGGTACCACCTGACCTTCCCATGCCTGGGGGAGGGGTGACAAAAGTTTTTTTGCCCCCGGGTACCAATTTACCTTGCTATGCCCCTGGGTTGCAGGCCTGTCTCCCACAATGCCTAGCTTTCTGACGGGGAGCACCCATAACCATGGGATGACCCAAAGTGATGACCCAAAGTGTTGATATCCTCTGGTGTCACCCTCTTTGAGGATGACTCTGCTGCATTCAACCCCACCACCTGTGGCACAGCCTGTTCTTATAGTAAGGCAGTGTCATGGACTAGCTAGATGCAGAAAAATGGTGGGAGGTGCCAGCCAGGGGAGCCCCCAAGGGAACCCCCGGGGGAAGAAGGATCAGAGGCAGGGGAGTGGTGGTAGGACAATGATGAGTGCTCGGATGGAAAGGAAGGGGCAGACTGGGTGGAGGAGGTGTTGGAAAGCTGAAGAGGCGACAGGGTTTCGTGAGCAGGAAGAGGCTGTGAAAGAGAACAGTCCAAAAGCGGAGGCAGAAGCGGAGGCTGGAAAAGAGGGAGGCGAAGAGACAGATTTGAGGCAGGCTCCCTGGCAAGAAGAGCTCCCCTCGCCCTGGTCTCGCAGAACATGCAGGGAAGTGAAGAGAGCAGAGCAGAGAGACAAGGTGGTGGAGCCATAGGCTGCTGGGGAAGAGTCTTGGAGAGCAGTCCTCACAACTGCCTCATTGGGGCAAGACCTACTGGGAAGAGTTGGTGCGACCACTAGGCCGGCGCTGTTTTGGTTTCTTTGAATAAACATTGGGTGTTTTATTGCTCACCTACTTCCAACTCTGGCTACTTCTGATACACACAGGACTCGTTCCCATGTCCCTTTGTCCCACAATTTTCCCCACGTGTCCTGTAGAATTGAGGTTTGTAAACCACAAATTTTCGCAGAGAAAGCATAGGGACATAAGAAAAAACCTCTCATACCTGTGCCTAGAAATCTCAAGGCAAACAGCAGTGTGGAGCAGTCCTCTTGACAGCTGGGATTAATTGTTTTTCTAAAAAAAAAAAACTCAAAGTGGTTTACGCCTGTTCCTTGCGGTAGCACTGATCAACAGCACAGGTAAGCTATTCAACACCTCTTGTTTGATCTTTGGGGGTCGGTCCGAAAATAGGCACAAATGAAATATTTCAAACTTAAATAGAGGTATTGGGAAAACATTACCCATATGAATTCCAGCATGCTGTTGAGCTGGAAGGAAGATAAATGTGCTGTCAGAGTAGTGCCTCTGCATGAACCTGCTGTTGATAGTGGCTCTTTATCTGGAGATCATTTATAGAGGTGAGTTGTGAAGTCAGGTCTGGGTCACATATGCCTGGATAACAGTTCCTATGCTGGTATGTACAACAAGTGAAAATGCAATCTGGAATGCAGCGGGTGGGGGGGGGGAATCATAGAATTGGAAGGGATCCTGAGGATCATCTAGTCCAACTCCCTGAAATACAGGAATATGCAGCTGTACCTTGCTGGCATCGAACCTGCAACCTTGGCATTATCAGCACTATGCCCTAACCAACTGAGCTAGGATAAGCTTGCTGTGTTTCAAGCTCCTAATGTGTACACATAGCCTTGTTCTCCTTTCCTGTTTCTCATCTCCCTTAGCCTCCTCTCAAGCATGGAGGAGGCTCCCTTTGACTGCTTTTAAGAAAACGCTACCTGACATTAAGGTGCCTCCCCATTGCACTAAACTATCCGAGCTCTTTAAAATAGCTCACAATAGCTTTCCTTTTAAAAAAAAGTTCAGTTTCCATTGTAAAACGGAAATATTTTGTTTTTACGCCAGAGAGGCAAAGAGTCGTGACATCTCATTAGGAACTGGGCACAAAAAATAATAATCAACAGTAACAGTATGATGGTAGCAGCCTAAGAACTTACAGTATCAACTCTCTTAGCAGTGTCAGGGTTTTGTTTTGTTTTTAATAAGATTGTATGATTATCCAGTGCTTTGTCTTGCAAACATTTGAGCAGAGATTTTGTCACCCCAAACTAATTAGTTGTTCCTTTCATTCGTCGCCTTCTTTTTCCTCTCTTTCTTATTATTAAAAAAAGCTCCTTTCTAAATCTCTGACCATTTTGAAACCATAATTTTAAAGCATGTGCTGTGGATTCTGTTTGGGACAATTACACTCACAGTAAGGTGGCGCTGTGGTCTAAACCACTGAGCTTAGGGCTTGCCGATCGGAAGGTCGGTGGTTCGAATCCCCATGACAGGGTGAGCTCCCATTGCTCGGTCCCAGCTCCTGCCCACCTAGCAGTTCTAAAGCACATCAAAGCGCAAGTAGATAAATAGGTACCGCTCCAGCGGGAAGATAAACGGCATTTCCGTGAGCTGCTCTGGTTCGCCAGAAGCGGCTTAGTCATGCTGGCCACATGACCCAGAAGCTGTACGCCGGCTCCCTCGGCCAATAAAGCGAGATGAGCGCCGCAACCCCAGAGTCGTTCACAACTGGACCTAACAGTCAGGGGTCCCTTTACCTTTAAATACTCTGTCCTCTTTCCCATGGGTCTGATTACAACAATGAAAGACTTGATATTTCCGCCAACTATGTTTTACGCAGAGAAGACCTACTGAAAATTAGTCATGGCCACTAATTTCAACAGGTCTACACAGCAGTCTTCTACTGTACAAGGATTATATATGTTTCTTTTACTGCTGAGGCATAAAATGGGTAGAAGTCAATGAGAATGTCAAATTGGTGCAAGTATTTCTGCGTGCCCGACAGAACAATCTCCCTTCTCCCCTCTCCCACTATTCTTGGGGTGCTCCTGACTCCTTGAAGCAGATTGCGGGGTGCACAGGGGGAGGCGAGGGGGCAAGACCCATTGCTCTAGCGGGAACCCTTGTGCTGGCTTCCATGAACGGCTGCTTCTTCTTCTTTGGCGATCACTCGTAGCTGAGTGAGATTGTCTTCCATAAACACGGTCTTAACGGTGAGTCCATAAGTGACTGTGGAGGCCAATTCTGGATCCACACGTCCTTTCACAGTGGGGACATAAGTTTCCGGGTGGGAATTGATCACGGTGAGGGTTTGCCAAGCTTGCCTTCCTCTTGGCACAGTTCTCCCTTTCATCCTGAGTTCAAGCTGTCGGGATACATAGAATGTTGTGTAGCCTAGTAAGTCTGCAGGCTTGAGCTTGCATGTAAAGTAAAAGAAGCTGATGCAATAGACCTACAAACCTTACTGTGTCAGAATGGCTCAGCAAGTGTGCCGACAGATGATTGGCTGTTGTCTTGTATTAAAGGAGAACCTGTTAAGCAGGGTGTGGCGGTGTAGAGTGGAGTCAGAGAGAGTGAGGGTGAAGTTGTCCTACTTGTCTTTGTATGAACTGTCTGTATGTATATAGCTCACAATAAAAGAATACTGCAAGGAAGAACCTGTGGCTTTTGCACTTCTCTGCTACAACGCCGTGGAGCAATCCGCGACACAAGCGCCTTCAAAGCCCATGACACCTTTGGTAAAGGCTGTTCTCCAACTGGAGCGTTCGCAGGCCAGTGTTTCCCAGTTGTCATTGTTTATAGCTACATTTTTTAAGATTTGCCTTGAGAGAGTCCTTAAACCTCTTTTGTTGACCACCAGCATTGCGCTTTCCATTTTTAAGTTGGAATAGGGTAGTTGCTTTGGAAGACGGTCATCAGGCATCCGCACAACATGACCAGTCCAACGAACTTGATGCTGAAGAATCATTGCTTCAACACTGGGGATCTTTGCTTCTACTAGCAGAACAGAAGGGTTCAACTAAGTTGCGTGCATAAAACGGGGTCTACTTACACAATGAGACTTTTTCCCAGTCTCCTCTTCCCCACCCAAACTCCACAACCCCTCTGTCTACACATAGGTGATTTCGCAGCTGCCAAATGGCCTTTAATGTGATGCCTTGGTAAGCTATCTCTGAGCCCTCTTTCATTTTGTTATGTTCATGCCTCTCTTCCATTATGGAACTCAAGTCAGCCTGGGTGGGGTTCCCTGATGATCCCACACCCAGGCATGAACCAATCCATAGCAGGGGCCATTGGGACTCGTGAAGTGGGAAGCAGGGAGGCTAACAGTAGGGGGAGCTAGAGCCCATGTCCAGGACTGGCAGGACACTGATGAGTGCACACCAGGGGATGGTGTGCTGGCGTTTGTGGGGCCAGCGATTTGTGGGGAAATATAGCAGTCAGGAGGCAAGAGGCAAGAGTCGGAGGCAAGAGTCGGAGGCAGGGGAAACTTCAGAGCTGGAGGGTGGAGCACAGGATGAGTCGGAAGAAGAGGAGGAAGAAGTGGGTCAGGCAAAAGTGAAGGGTCGGGTGCTTCCCTGCCCTCTTCTGCACCACTGCCACCCAGAACCGGGAGGGGACTGCAGAGGGAAGAGCAGAGGCAGATTCCAGGCAGGCTTAGTCTCCAGCTACGTGTGTGCAGCCCGTCAAGGAGACGTACATAAATGGTTGGAGAGGCAGTGGTCCTTTGTTGCTGCAACTGCCGCCCTTGGAATGGCTGCCTAGACACTAGACAGGTGTGTGTTGGCCGTAGAAACAACTGTAAGTGTCCGCTTTTGGCAGAGCCAACAAATTCTAGTTTTCTTGCCATCCTTTTCCCGGCTATGTCCTACAAAGGAACAGGGGAAGCGGACAGCCAGGCCACTCCCTGGACTGGTTTTAAGTACAGATGGAGGAAAGTGGGGCTGCCTGAGGGCAGAATGAAGCTGGTGGGGCAGCAACCCATTTGCCCTATTTAACCACCCTCAACTGGTCTTTCATTCATTGCCATAGGAGCCAACTCCTAGGCGCCAAGGTCCCTAGTAAAATATTTGAGGGGGCCAGGGGCCGCACAAAGTTGATGGGCATCGCCTTTCAAATGGGGCGTGTGTGTGTGCTGTGTCTTAGGATCAATTATGCAAAGCAAGCCCAACCCCCAATATTTTATTCAAGATGGCACCCCCTGTTTCATGTCATGCTTTGCATCTCCCTGCAGAAGATGCAACCTTAATCGCTGTGGCATTTGGAAAGGACTTTGTTAAGCTTAAAAGCTACAAACTACCACCCATTAACACTATTATAATTGGAATGGTAATCGTAACAGGGCTATTTCCTATAGAACAGCCTCTGAAATAATGAGCTGGGAAGGGGGAGAATAATTAAAGTGTATTTCAGCACCTAGGCAATTTTAGGGATAAGGGTTAACAACTGGCAAAAGATCCACATCTTATTAACTGTTTGGGAATTGATGGCCTTTTGTGAAATGTATGTAGAGATTCAGGGCAATTTTTGAAGAAATGCTGTAAGATGAAAGAATAACACCCACAAAGCTAATTCCATTTTTATTGGCCATTATAGGGGCTCATAAAACAACAACAAAAAGATAATTATATAGCTGACATTTAAATCATCACTACTTGGTATTTCAGATATATAGCTGTTGGTACCCTTTATGGTGAAATCACATCTGTTCTTCAGAATGGCATTTTTGAAAAGTGGCTCTGTTTGCAAAACAGAAGGACGAAATTAATTTGTGGCTATTATTTATACCCATCCATCTAACCAGGTTGCCCCAGCCACTGTCAGTGGCTTCCGGCATATATAAAAACATAATAAAACATTAAACAACTTCCCTATACAGGGCTGCCTTCTGATGTCTTCTAAAGGTTGTATCTCCTTGGCTCAGGGGTTGCATAAATCCATACTCTCCAACATTTCTCTAATGAAAAGAGGGGTGCCCTAAGCCGGAAAAGTGGGATCAAATCAGAAACCAGGATGGCTTCTTTAAATTCAGGATTGTCCCTGAAAAATAGGGACACTTAGAGGGTCAAATCAAATCAAATCAAATTTTATTAAACGTTCACAGACCAAATCATCCTCTTCAACTGAACAGCAAAGCACACACAAGACAAACACACGAAAAAACAGCATTTCGAAATTAAGATCTTAAATAAAATTAAATGTTTGCCTTTGCCTGCGCATTGTCAATGGATAGCTCATATTTCCTGCGTCTAATAGCAGAAACACAGAATTTGGCAACATTAATCGTAGTCTCAGAGACCTTGTCTTCTACTAGGGCTCTCAAGCGTTGGGATTCTGATTCATTTTTAAACTTGTGAAGAACTGGGGTAATAAAAGTCCGCCGTAAATCCTCGTAGAAACTGCAATGCAGCAGTATATGCAGGTTTGTTTCCACCTCCAAGGAGCCACATGGGCAAACCCGTGACTCATACGGTTTGCCTTCATACCTGCCTAGTAACAGGGCAGAGGGCAACACGTTGAATCTGACCAAAGTGAAGGAATGTCTATACTTAGGTATTTGTAGTTTGGTCAGATAGTCTGCGGGTGAAAACCCTCTCCCGAAGTCTCTTATTGAGGTATGTTTTTCCATTTTGCTCATGTGACACTGTAGCTCTGTGTCCCTAATGCGTTGGAGCACTTGACTTTTGGCTCTCTCGTAACCTGCTGCTCACTTGGAGGGTCTGAGATAGGGATTCCCTGGCTTTAGCAAAAACAAACAAACAGCAAAACTAACCACTAAGTCCCTCTGGGAGTCTACCCAGATCTAAGGGCTGTTGAATTCAATGGGGTTTATTTCCAGATAAATGGAGTTAGGATTGCAGCCCAATTAAAATAAAATGTTAAAAAGAGGAGCAATTAAAATCTTGCCTGATAGCGGAATAAAAAGCAATGAAATGGAAATACAGTCGTACCTTGGTTGATGAACGCCTTAGCAGTCAAACGTTTTGGCTCCCGAATGCCGCAAACCCGGAAGTGAGTGTTCCGGTTTGCGAACGTTCTTTTGGAAGTCAAACGTCTGGCACGGCTTCTGAGGCTTCCGATTGGCTGCAGGAAGCTCCTGCAGCCAATCGGAAGACTCACCTTGGAAGTCAAACATTTTGGAAGACAAACGGACTTCCGGAACGGTTTCCATTTGGCTTCCAAGGTACGACTGTATGGTGATACAGCAGGGGTGGGAACCTGTGGGCGTCCATATGTTGTTGGATTACAGCTCCCATAATCCCTGGCTGCTGCTACTAATGGGAGTCCAACAACATCTGCCCAGCCACAGATTCCCATCCCTGCAACACAGTGTGGTCAATACCTAGCAAACATTATTCAGCTTTGCAAAACTGTCACTAGGATTCAGACAGAGAGGCAATTTTCCTGTTCTGCCATGGGATTATATAGCTGTTAAAGAAAAACAACTCATGAATTGCGGGTTTCATACTTGTGTTATGTCAAGCACTTTCTGCAAAAACAGCATGTAGCATTCTTAAAATACAGGAGCTGACAAATGTAGCAAGGCTTCCAGCATTGCAGAAAGACTTCACGTGAAGTGAAAATGACATTCTTCCTGAGAGCTGGAACATATATTTATAAAGCCTTTCAACGTTCCCCCCCCCTTCCATTTGTAGATAGGACATGTGTTGCTTTCGCTTGTCTTTGACAGAGTGGAACTCCAAATGTTTTTCGGCCAGGAGTCAGTGAGACTGTTTGAAGCATTCTTAAGTGTATGTGTGTCGGCAGTCAAAGGGACTTTGAATGTAAACACAGAAATGGAAGGAAATCATAAACACAGAGATGATTTTCCACTTAGAATTAATGGCCAACTTTAGGCATTTTTCCTTGCTTTTGTTAAAAGCGTAGGAGTTACATGAGAGAGAAAACGATGGCAACATGAGTGACAGAAAATAAAGTCTGGGTTGTTGTTTTTTAAAAGGCATTTAGAAGTCCTCATGTCTGATATAAATAGTACAGACCAATCTAGCTATGGAAATATTTTTTTAAAAAAAAACACTGGTGCTTATTTAGGGTTGCCATATTTCTGGAAGTTAAAATCTGGACACAAAAGTTGTTGAGCTGCTTTTTCTTTTTGTGTGTGTCAAATTTGTTGAGCTTCCCAAAATCTCCCCCCCCCAAAAAAAAAACAGTTTTTAAGCAATTTCAAAAGCATTTAGGCAAAACAACAACAACAACCCACTAGCACAATGGGTTGCCATACGCCCGGGTTTTCCTGGACATTTTAAACAGTTTCTGCCCGGACAAGACTTTCGGCAGCCAAATCCTGGCAATGTCCAGGATTTTCCGGACGTATGGCAGCCCTGTCTTAGTACAATGATGAAGACCATGTGATTATGTACATAACTGCCTAGATAAATCTTTGTGCAGGGCCAGATGAGGTACCTATGGCCCTCCAGAGGCTGGTATCCTATCTCATCATCCCTCACCTCTGGCCATGTTGGGAGCCCAAAAAAATCTAGTGGTCACCACGTTGACCACCCCTCTCTTAGCATGCATTAGTGGTGTAGGAACGTTTATATATAATATAGCAGGGTTAAACGTTTCCTTATTTAAATTTACACAGCAGCAAGCAGATTGCTGACTCATTTGAGTCCTTTTTAATAATTATGTCTTCTACCTTCCTGCCTTCTTGGTTGTTAATCCCTTTTGTCCCTCTTAAAAGAAAAATACACGTGAATCTGAATGATAACAAATAAACTAGTTTACTGTCAGATTCATTGAGTACATACTTAGGTTACAAAAGATATAAACTGTATATTAGATATTAAAAGGTAGAGGGACCCCTGGCCATTAGCTCCAGTCGTGTCCGACTCTGGGGTTGTGGCGCTCATCTCGCATTAATGGCCGAGGGAGCCGGCGTACAGTTTCCGGGTCATGTGGCCAGCATGACAAAGCCGCTTCTGGCGAACCAGAGTAGCGCACGGAAATGCCGTTTACCTTCCCGCTGGAGCGGTACCTGTTTATCTACTTGCACTTTGACGTGCTTTCGAACTGCTAGGTGGGCAGGAGCTGGGACCGAGCAACGGGAGCTCACCCCGTCGCGGGGATTCGAACCGCCGACCTTCTGATCAGCAAGCCCTAGGCTCTGTGGTTTAACCCACAGCGCCACCCGCGTCCCTATATTAGATATTAGTGAGTCCTAAAAAGACTCCATCAGAGCATTTACTACTTAACACTTCTATCAACAGCAGCCTAACTGACCAATGGACCAAACTGACTGTCACATAGAGGCAGCTACTCCTCTCTTAGAATGTTGGATTGACTGACATATCCCACAAGTGGTACCTGGAGATACTGCGGCAGCAATTTGTATAGCAGTTGGGCAGGCACCATCTCAGAAACAGCTCACGACAAGGCTTTTGAACTGCACTTAGGTACCAATTCCAGTTCCAAGACTGGTGCAAGGTAGAGGCCTGGATTGGAACCAGTACCATCAGCTGAGGGCAGCAGGACAGCTAGGCCAGTTTCGCTCCCGTTTTGCTCCACAAATACCTCATTTCTGGAGTTTCTTGAGGCTACTGCTGGTAGTTAGCTACAGCTTTCACCCACCAGAAGAAGAAGAAGAAGAAGAAGAAGAAGAAGAAGAAGAAGAAGAAGAAGAAGAAGAAGAAGAGTTTGGATTTGATATCCCGCTTTTCACTACCCGAAGGAGTCTCAAAGCGGCTAACATTCTCCTTTCCCTTCCTCCCCCACAACAAACACTCTGTGAGGTGAGTGGGGCTGAGAGACTTCAGAGAAGTGTGACTAGCCCAAGGTCACCCAGCAGCTGCATGTGGAGGAGTGGAGACACGAACCCGGTTCCCCAGATTACGAGTCTACTGCTCTTAACCACTACACCACACTGGCTCCATTTGGGCAGGTTCTCTGTGCTGGAGGGGAACCCCACAACTCTCCCTGCTGGCAGCGCTGGGTCAAAAGGCATCTCTGCATCATCCAGACTCCCTCCAGCACAGTGGATTGGAGATTTGGGTTTCCATTTTGACAGAGGCGGGTTCAGGGCAGTGTGATTGATTCTACTGCACCCGGCACTGAGCCTAAAGGGCGCTGCAGGGTGCTGCAACTGTGACATAGTGAATTGTGCAGAACAGGAAGCCAGAGGCGAGGGGCGCCCAATTTTTGCCTCGCACACGGCACCACTGAAATTTGAAAGACCAAAACCCACCCCTGGGTGTAAATGCCACATGTGAAACAAGGCGTGTATTTTGGTAAACTACAGTACCTGGACTTAAATACAGGAACAGATATAAATCTGCTTGCCTGAGGCTTTTATTTTCTCCTTCCTTCCCCTTTCACACACCCCTAAGTGCCTGATATTTATCTAGATGAATAAAAAGGGCAAGGAAAAGCTAGCAGACAAACACTACACATTCATTTTGGGTCTTAAAAAAAGAACTCCAGAAATAAAGACATTGTTCAGTAGTTCCTAGAGATACCATCAGTGCACTCAGAAGTCTGCGGAGAAGAAGGGTATTCCTTTCCCACATCCAAAAAGGGTGTTTCCACTGGCAAGGATAATGCACAACTAAGTAAATGGCAAAAAATAGCTCCACAAAAAGCTTTTCTCACAAATTTTCTATGGTAGGAAGGAAGATAGGGCTTATGAAAGTGTATCCAACATTTGAACTTTAAAATCTCATAACAGTAAGCACCTATGACCCCTTTTCCACCGATGATATTTGTTTTGAGGGGATAGTGTTGAAGTTGAGATAAAGCTATTGACTGCGCATTTTCACTGTGAAGTAAGCCGATTCTGCTGAATCATGAAGCTCTCGGTGGAAATTTCTTTACAGTAGAGAGATCATGGTGTCTAGAAAGCTGTGCTAATTTCTTTATGCAGCTAGCAAACGTTCAATTCCAAAATGCTACGCCGTAGTTGCCTGCAAAAAAATATTGCTTACTTAAACAGGCACACAAGAGTACCATTCTCATATTAGTTGTGAACCGGTTGTGGCAGAACACATACAGTACTTTGTATCTAGAAGGTCCCAAGGGAACATTGGAAAGCTTGGGAAAACGAAGCCCTGAGAAAGACCTCTCTCTGAGACCTTAGAAAGCTGCCGTCAATCAGAGCCGTCAGTACAGGAGTCGTGAATCAGTCGTCTAAGCACAATACAACTTTATATGAGATTAAAATCTAGTTCCGAGCAAATATGATCCCTTAAAAGCAGGGATGGGGAACCTGCAGGTCTACCAATTTTGTTGGAACTACAACTCCCATAATCCTGGACAATTGCTCCTGCAGGCTGGGGCTGATGGGAGTTGGAGTCTCTCGCCATCGGAGAATGTGGCAGATTCCTCATTCCTGCCTTAAAGAAAGCCAGTTAAGTGGGGACAGACTCACCTTTGCATAGTAGAGCTATAAACAAAGAAAAGGATATGGCAGGGGAGGACTTTGAAGGTGGGGTTGGAGAGAATAACAATTCAGCACCAGGCATACCTAATCCAAAAGAAGCAAGACTCACTGAGATCAGTGGGACGCACTCCCAAGTGTATATGCTGATGAACTGTCAAAATAGGTACAAACTGTCAAACTTGACATGAGTCAACAGTGTGATGCAGCAGCTAAAAAAGCCAATGCAATTCTGGGCTGCATCAATAGGAGTATAGCGTCTAGATCAAGGGAGGTAATAGTACCACTATATTCCGCTCTGGTCAGACCTCACCTGGAATACTGTGTCCAGTTCTGGGCACCACAGTTCAAGAAGGATACTGACAAGCTGGAACGTGTCCAGAAGAGGGCAACCAAAATGGTCAAAGGCCTGGAAACAATGCCTTATGAGGAACGGCTTAGGGAGCTGGGTATGTTTAGCCTGGAGAAGAGAAGGTTAAGGGGTGATATGATAGCCATGTTCAAATATATAAAAGGATGTCATATAGAGGAGGGTGAAAGGTTGTTTTCTGCTGCTCCATAGAAGCGGACACGGGGCAATGGATTCAAACTACAAGAAAGAAGATTCCACCTAAACATTAGGAAGAACTTCCTGACAGTGAGAGCTGTTCGGCAGTGGAATTTGCTACCAAGGAGTGTGGTGGAGTATCCTTCTTTGGAGGTCTTTAAGCAGAGGCTTGACAGCCATCTGTCAGGAATGCTTTGATGGTGTTTCCTGCTTGGCAGGGGGTTGGACTGGATGGCCCTTGTGGTCTCTTCCAGCTCTATGATTCTATGATTCTATGATTCTACATAGGAATCTGCACAGCATTGTCTTTCTCACTCCTGCCTGAAGAACCAGGGATTAAACCTAGACGCGGGTGGCGCTGTAGTCTAAACCACTGAGCCTCTTTTTCTTGCCGATCAAAAGGTCTACGGTTTGAATCCCCATGACGGGGTGAGCTCCCATTGTTCTGTCCCAGCTGCTGTCAACCTAGCAGTTTGAAAGTACACCAGTGCAAGTAGATAAATAGGTACCGCTGTGGCGGGAAGGTAAACGGCATTTCCATGCGCTCTGGTTTCTGTCACGGTGTTCCATTGCGCCAGAAGCAGTTTAGTCCTGCTGGCCACATGGTCCGGAAAACTGTCTGTGGACAAACGCCGGCTCCCTCGGCCTGAAAAGCGAGATGAGTGCCGCAACCCCATAGTCGCCTTTGACTGGACTTAACCCTCCAGGGGTCCTTTACCTTTTTCCTTTTTCCTTTTACCTTAAACCTAGAACCTTCTGAATGCAGAGGAGATGCTGTACTCCTGCTAACCCCTTTGGCGAAGCTAACGATGTTGTGAAACAACGCTGGGGAAACTATTTCAGGAAATCATTTCTCCTCAAAGTACTTGGTCGATTTCTTACCAGCAAGAAAACAACCCCAGTCACAGAACCACAGAACTGCAGAGTTGGAAAAGGACCACAAGGCCAACTCCCTGTCATGCAGGAATCTTTTGCCCGATGTGGGGCTTGAACCCATGGCCCTCAGATTAAGAGTTTCATGCTGTTCTGACGGAGCTATCCACAGTCATGAATGCTGCCCTGCTTGCTGGCATTAGTGGATAATTTTGAAATCTGGGCAGGCATATATGGGTCAAACTCTGGAAGCTGTAAGGAGTGATGGAGAGCCTTCATCTAGCCTGAACCCTGAGGCCCTGAACCCAAACCCAAATAAATACATTCTTCTTCTCCTTTATTTGCACACGATCTGGCTGTGGGCAGTCTTATTTACGCGTCCAAGAAAAGAACCAGAATCCAACTATCTATCCCTTTTCCTTTCACATTGGAGAAACATAAGAGTATGGCTTGTTTACAAATCGCCAGCACTTAAAACAAGGACTCCAGTGGGATGGGAGCTGCACCCAGCCGATAGAAGTAACAGAGGAGTTCAGGCATAAGGAAAGTACAGCAACCTTACTTCAGAGAAAAGTCCAACTGTCTTTGTCTAATGTTATATTTGGCAGCGCTGCTGGGTTATATGGTTACAACGAACCAAAAGAAAACAGAGCTACAGGCAGATTAGAATTAACTGGATTTCACACATGTGAATTGGTTCCCCCACCCCATCCCAAGCTCAAGGACCATGTGTGCAACTTCTGCTTGCCTTGCTCAAATCTGACACTGTCGCAGCTTTGCTGATGGCAGAATTTCCACTCATACCTGTGGCATCTGCGACAAACCTCCACTTCACACTCTCCCCTCGTTACTAAGTGAATTTCTAATCAGGTGTTCTGGGTCAAATTTCAATCCACCCCACCTTTCCCTCTGAGGTCCGTCTGTGACGTCAATCCCCTTTTAGTTATAATCTGGGGATCCCTTAGTAACGGGAGTTTTCCTGTCCAGCGGCCGTGGCCGGTTATATCCTCTGCTCTGGGCTTCAGGGGTTAAACTCTTCTTTGCCTACAGTTCAGGGTCTCTCTTTATTAGATCCCCTCACTATATCAGTTAGCTAAGCCCTCTTAGCAACTCTGTGGCAATACCAGGGTTTCCGCCCGCTAGCCCCTCCTGAGGGAACTCCAAGACACAAACTATCACCTTTCAGTTTAGTTTTGTCCTTTTCCTGAGTTCCCCTCCTCAAGAGCCTATATAACTCGCTGGACCAAATGAACGACGATATTTTCTTAGCTCAACAATAAGAGGTCTTTATTTCTTACAGAACATAACGGTTTCAGTGATGGTTCATAAACTTAGTTTCATAACAGTGTAAACTCTTTCTTTCAGCAACATATACACATCTTCAACGATACTAACCTAAACCTAACCTGGCCCCACACCCTCCTTCTTCCAGTCACCACTCACCTCCTCACACTAACGGCTCCTCCCTCCTTTTAAAGAGCGGAATGTCCCGCCTCCCAAGGGGTATCTGCCACTCAAACTGGGGTGCCCATTAACTCCTAAAACACCGTGGGTTTCTGAACATCCCCTAACTTAGATCTGATTCATTACAGCATCTCACCAGGATTTGGCAAAATACGGGCCACACTTAACCAGAGCTTCACACAGTGATGTGGGACAGAATACTTTAAAAATTGCATTTTCCAGTGGATAATTTTCCATTCCTAACCATCTACTAGAAATATTTTTGGCAGGTGGCATCAACAGAGATTCTCGGCTCGCTTGGGAGCTCAGCTTTTCCTCTTTCAACACAGCAAGAGCTGCCCATATGTTCAAACCCTCCAAGTGTCCCTATTTTCCAGGGACAGTCCTGGATTTACAGAAGAAGAAGAAGAAGAAGAAGAAGAAGAAGAAGAAGAAGAAGAAGAAGAAGAAGAAGAAGAAGAAGAAGAGGAGGAGGAGGAGAAGGAGGAGTTTGGATTTGATATCCCGCTTTTCACTACCCGAAGGAGTCTCAAAGCGGCTAACATTCTCCTTTCCCTTCCTCCCCCACAACAAACACTCTGTGAGGTGAGTGGGGCTGAGAGACTTCAGAGAAGTGTGACTAGCCCAAGGTCACCCAGCAGCTGCATGTGGAGGAGTGGAGACACGAACCTGGTTCCCCAGATTACGAGTCTACTGCTCTTAACCACTACACCACACTGGCTCTCAAGAAGCCATCCCAGTTTGTGATTTGTCCTGCTTTTTCCTTAGGACATCACTATTTTCATCAGAGAAATGTTGGAGGGTATGGAGTAATGCGACCCCCGAGCCAAGGAGATAAGTACACTGGTATCTTGGTTCTCAAACAATCTGTTCCGGGAGTCCGTACGACTCCCAAAATGGTTTGAAAACCAAGGCGCGGCTTCCGATTGGCTGCGGGAGCTTCCTGCACTCAAACGGAAGCTGGGTCAGACATTCGGCTTCCGAAAAACGTTCGCAAACGGGAACACTTACTTCCAGGTTTGCGGTGTTCGGGAGCCAATTTGTTAGACAACTAAGCTTTTTGAGAACCAAGGTACCACTGAAACTATACAACCTTTAGAAGACATCTGAAGGCATCCCTATATAGATAATTTTTTCAATGTTTAATGTTTTATTATGGTTTTGTATATGTTGGAAGCCACCCAGAGTGGCTGGGGAAACCCAGTCAGATAGGTGGGGTATAGATAATAAAATTATGATTATTATGATTATGGAATAGGACGTTCCTATTTTCACTGGAGGAATGTTGGAGAGTATGACAGGCAACCCAATCAGATGTTCAAGGTATTATTATTATTATTATTATTATTATTATTATTATTAAATAGGACCCCCCTATTTTCATTGGAGAAATGTTGGAGGGTATGCCTGCTGGATGGTGTTCATCATTTACAGATCTACAGTCAAACCTTGTTTTTCGAACAGCTTAGTTCTTGAACGTTTTGGCTCCCAAACACTGCAAACCCGGAAGAGACTGTTCCGGTTTGTGAACTATTTTTGGAAGCCAAATGTCCGATGGGGCTTCCGCAACTTCTGATTGGCTGCAGGAGCTTCCTACAGCCAATCAGAAGCCGCACTTTTGGCTTCCAAACGTTTTGGAAGTCTAACGGACTCCCGGAACGGATTCTGTTCGACTTCCGAGGTATGGCTGTATTTCTGGTGATAGTACACTTGCATACAAAAGCAGGCAACAGAAATAAAACTGAACGGAGAGAGTGTTGGACTAAGGCCTGGGAGACCAGGGTTCGAATCCCCACTCAGCCATGAAGGTCACTGGGTGACCTTGGGCCAGTCACCATCACTTAGCCTAAGCTACCTCAAAAAGTTGTTGTGAGGGTGAAATGGGGAGGTGGAGAACCATGTGCCCCACCTTGAACTCCTTAGAAGATAAAAGTGGTATATAAATGTAATAACTAAATAAATGGATTCAAATAGTCAACATATGGCAAAATTTCCTATCCAGGTAAGGCAAGGCAACAAGTTTCTCGGGCTGAAAGGTTGGCTTGGAAAGAAATGATTTATAGGGCCCAGTGTGTTTGCGGTGCCTTGTGCCCAAAAGATGTGCGTACATAGTGTTGCCTTTTCCATGGTAATTCATGACCATGCTCTCCAATGAAAAACCCAGTGCACACATCAGAAATTTCAGGAGGCTCTGAACTGGACAAATAGCTTTTTTCTTCAAGACAATCGCACAAACAAAAATCAGGTGGAAGGTTTTTGCAAAATAAGGGCTTTGCATCTGAGGTTTTCTTCATTTTCTATACAGCACTTGTTTCTTTAGGCTCATAAAGTATAAGCTCAGCAGGAAGGCTATAAGCAAAACTATGCTATTTGAACAGCTGAAGATTGGTTCAGAGAGTTTTTGATGGGAATATTGTGACCTCCGGACACTCTCTTTTGGCAGCTGTTCTCTAAAGCTGGAGAAATTCAAGGGGCACAAGAATTCTTCTCTTAATTCAATGAAGATGAAAAAGACACAATGTTTTTGGCCGAGAAACCAAAAGTGCATTTCATTATAACTTTTTTTAAATAGGCATCTTTTCTGACAGATGTTATACATGTTATAAAATTTATATCTACAGTGTCCATCATCAGTGGTGTAGGAAGGGCGGGGCATAGGGGGCACTGCGCCCCGGGTTCCAGGGGAGGGGGGGTGACACTCCCTGGGCCCCCGCCCCCGCCGCCCAGCACCCCGTCCCTCGCTCGCCGGTGTAGTGGTTAAGAGTGGTAGACTTGTAATCTGGTGAACTGAGTTTGCGTCTCCGCTCCTCCACATGCAACTGCTGGGTGACCTTCGGCCAGTCACACTTCTTTGAAGTCTCTCAGCCCCACTCACCTCACAGAGTGTTTGTTGTGGGGGAGGAAGGGAAAGGAGAATGTTAGCCGCTTTGAGACTCCTTCGGGTAGTGATAAAGTGGGATATCAAATCCTAACTACTACTCCTCCTCCTCTTCTTCTTCTTCTTCTTCTTCTTCTTCTTCTTCTTCTTGAGCTTTTTGGACAGTTTTTGCCACTTTAGCATAGTCTTACAGTTTAAATTGCCATTCTTTTCTTGTAGGGACTTTATCTTCTTTCCATCTCTGGGCTAACCCATTTTATAAAATCTAACAGAGATCCAAATTTAGTTAAAGCTACTTCTATGTACTTATTTAAGGTATCTAGATAGATTACCACTTTGCCGTGGCTGGAATACATATGTAGCCAGTCTGTGCAAGGGTAGGTGAAGTCACCCGTTACTATAACATTCCCTCTTTCCTTGATTTCAGTATTCATCTCAAGCTCTCCCTGAGGATTTTGAGCAGGGGGTGACAGCACGTTCCCAGAACTAAATGACTCTTCCGCTACAAGGCTCTTTCCAAAAGCAGCTCATAACTTGAGGACCCAGAAGGCGTCTTGCGAGAAGATGGACTGGCGATGTCAGAGAGATGGCGGACAGCAGCTCCCAATGGGGGGGCGGGGGGGGCAAAAGCGACTGTTTTGTCTGTACTGTAAGACCAGCCCCAACAACTGACTTCAGTCTAAAGCAGTAGATTTTGGTACGAATAAGACTGCACGCTAGTGTGGGAAAAGGAAGGAGTGTGGGAAAATCTAAAGAGTGCTGGGAGGTGGCATAACTTCGTATGACCTCTGCACAGCATTCCCAGGGACAAAGTGTACTGCAAAGCTCATAAAATTGGGGCATCTTCCTGCACAGATGCCCAATTTGATTTCTGAGCGCTACCCATCCTGCTAAAAGCAATACAGTCGCACCTTGGAAGTCGAACAGATGTGGAAATACCAATAAATTCTTATTATTATTATTATTATTTTAAAAAGGAAGTCAAACAGAATCCGTTCCGGAAGTCCGTTCGACTTCCAAAACGTTCAGAAACCAAAGCATGGCTTCTGATTGGCTGCAGGAAGCTCCTGCAGCCAATCAGAAGCTGCGATGGACGTTCAGGTTCCAAAGAACGTTCGCAAAACCGGAACACTCACTTCCGGGTTTGCGGTGTTCAGGAGCCAAACTGTCCGAGTACCAAGGCGTTTGGGATCCAAGGTACAACTGTATTATAAAGGGGGAGAATTTTCTAATGTATGATGCCAAAACACATGGAAAAACAAGTACACTTTTAAATGTCTCTGGCTCACAGGCTTATGCAATTTCCATCGGCCTCCCATGAGGTTTTCCCACTGCTATAACAAAATAATGAGATAAATGAAACAGAATCTATGCTTAAGGCTCATCTGTGGAGTCGCCCCTCTTATTTCCAAGAAACATTTAAAGCACATGACTTCCCCCAGAGAATCCTGGGAGATGCAGTTTCCCCCTAACATAATTCTCAACACTATTGGCGAACTACAGTTCCCAGGATCCCTTGGGGGAAGCTGTGTGCTTTAAATGTGGATTAGGTATGCTTAAAATATATGGTGCGTCTCTGACCATAAACTACATCTGACTGAAGCATTTTCATCCTTTATTTCTCTTCTCAGAACACCACGTTCTATGCTACTGCTGCTACCGGTTGGCTGATCATTCCAGTTTCTTTATTTGATCCTTGAACATCCTGCTTTCCCTGCCTTCCGATGTCCTCTAAAGGTTGTATAGTTACTTATCTCCTCGGCTCAGGACTCGCATAACTCCATACCCTCCAACATTTATCCAGTGAAATTATGGACGTCCTAAGGAAAAGTGGGATCAAATCAGAAACCGCAATGGCTTCTGTAAATCTGGGACTGTCCCTGGAAAATAGGGACACTTAGAGGCTCCAAGGAGAGCAGTTCATCAGGCGCAAGGAGAGCCCGGGCGATTTCGAATGTCTCCTCTCCGCAGACGCTGAAGAATATCGCCCTCTTCTTGGCATCGTTGGTGACCCCTTTAGCTTCTAGAAGGAAGGTGAAACGGGTGGCGTACCCTTCCCAGTCTCCTGATGCTGGGTTGAACGGTGAGAAGCTGCTGTCAGTTGCCATCTTGAGTTCCTTGGGACCCGTAGCTGAAGCCTGGATACACGGTGCGAGGCAGCAGTGCGGCAGGTGGCGGTGCTGCGGTGCTGTGTGTGGCAGTCAGCTCAGCGGGATCCCACCTTCGTCGCCAGTGAAATATACTCGGAGTCAAGTGTGAATTTCATGCTCTTTATTCAGCTCATAGTAGTGAGGAATGCAGTTCCCCCAAAACGTTTGCTTTATATACACTATTTACACAATGGGCCCCACGTGATTGGCTAATTGCAGGATACTCCTGTATGCCAATCAGGTTGTGGATTCACTTTCCCCTGGAGCTGGATTGGGTGGCTCCTGCGGACCAATCAGACTGCTGCAATCTCAATCCTATTGTTTTAGGACCAATCAGGCTGCTGCATTTTGGATCCTATTCAACTCAGTACATAACACAATCCTAGACCGAAAATATGAACGAAGGCCTCTGCATGTAAGTGGCTTCAGGGGGTCTATCTGAAGATTTATAGGAACTGAACTGCTGCCATCTGCATATGAAACTTGAACCAGTCCGACATGGCCGAGTTCATTTCAAGAGGAACCCTGCTCCCGGGCAGGCCAACAGACCAGAGTATGAAATGTTATGAAAACATAGCAGACACATGGCTGAGCAAACCCTTCTGGAAGTTTCCCCCTGCGAGAATTAAAGGCTTAAGAAAGAGCACTTCAAAGAGGCATGTATGAATCTTTCCTAGAACCAGAAGGACCTGGGGGAGGGGGTTAGATTTCCCCCCCCACACACACACACACACAAATAGATGTGGACTTCCGCACACAATCTTTCTCCTTCCTTCTTGCCCATGCCTATTTTAGCCTGATGGTTTTATTTAATCGGTGCATTCTGTTAAGGTTATTTATAGCCCACTTTTCGTCTCAAAGGATCCCACGGCATGTTACAAAATGCAAATACATAAAACCATCACCACTGCCTAGAACATTTGACGTACAATGAAAGTACACTGCTTCCCCCTCAAAAAACCTGTTTCCCCTCATGGAAGCTACATTTCCCAGCACCCTTAACAAACTACAATTCCCAAGATTCTTGGTGGGGGAGACAGTTGTTTTAAATACGTGGTGTTGATCTGCCCTAAATGTTGGGGTTGTGTCTCCTGCATTGTTTGAGCTCAGCCCTCTCATTCTGAGCTAAGTTGTTGTGTGACGTTTTTATAATATCTGCCGGGATATAAGATCTAACCCAACTGCGAGATTTATTAAGAAACTGCTCACACGGTGGCTCATTACGTCCAACTAGTTTCTTCTCAAAGAGTCTAACCACTTCTCCAAGTCTTCTTTTTTTAAACTCAGATACAAAAGGATTCCTGGAATGTACAGTCAGATGTTTCCACTGGACTGAATAAGAATACTCTACAAAGTGAGATGAAACATTGATAGTTAAATAAGACAATTCAGGGGGGACTAGCTTTCTTTCTTTTCTTTTTTTAAAAAAGTTATTTATTTGGTTTTTCAGATTAAAATTTTACAGTCACATATCCAACATACAACATAGAAACAAGATTCCAAAGAATCTCCTGGACTTCCCTTCTCCCCTTTGTGGGTCCTATTGTTAATCATTTCCTCCTGCATCTTTTATAATAATCCAAATCTTTTACCTCTCCATTGTGTCCAAAATTCACCATTAAACTACAAGTGATATTCCAATCCTACTAACGATCTTAACTGTTTACGATGGTTTTTAAGATAAAGTTATAAATTTTCCCCATTCCTTGTTAAAATTTTGGTCTTCCTCGTTTCTGATTCTTCAAGTCATTTTTGCCATTTCAGCATAATCCAGCAACTGCATCTGCCATTCTTCTCTGTTAGGGACTTTATCTTTTTTCCATCTCTGGGCCAATAACATCCGTGCAGCTGTGGTCACATACATAAATAGTCTTTTCTGCTCCCTTGGGATTTCAGCACCTAGAATTCCTAAAAGGAAGGCTTTTGGTTTTTTTTAAAAAAAAATAAAAAGCTATTTTAAACATTGTTTTCAACTCATTGTATATCATTTCCCAAAATTCTTTTACTACCTTACATTTCCACCACATATGATAAAAGGTGCCTTCTTTTTCCTTACATTTCCAGCATACACTTGACCCCTTTTTACACATTTTTGCTAATTGACTAGGAGTTAAATACCAACGGCGCATCATTTTCATCGGGGGGGGGGGGGGCGGACGGACTAGCTTTCGATCCTAGGCACCATCAATGACTTGGAAGCAAGTCCTCAATTGAAATCAGCGGAGCTGGTCTGTATAGCATCAGGGAGCAAGTCAGAGAGTTACCAGGTATCTCCAGCAGAAGCAAAGTGCCTCTTGAAACCTGTTTTGGGTGTCCAGCTGAGAAGAATGCAAAGGCCTTCCTGAAATAACCTGATACGGAGCTGCAGATGGCAGGGGTGTTGGCACAGTCAGTTTGGTTCTGGCCGGACTTGTTGCTCGGAAACTGAAGCTTACAGAAGCATCCTGAGCTGGCAGACACAGAGCTTGTTAGATTCTGGAGGAAGGAAGGGAGCAGCTGGTTTGTTCCATCATGCTAGCATATACCCCTCCTGCTTTTGTTCGCCGTGAGCACACCCCTGCAGTTCTTTATCGATCTGCAGGTTTAGATAAAAGTCCTCCCCTTTTATCTGGGGAGAGCTGGAGCATAAAGAATGCTGATCGCCGAAGGATTGATGCTTTTGAATTATGGTGCTGGAAGAAACTCTTGAGAGTCCCATGGACTAACTAGAAGAACAAACCTATCCATTCTGAAGGAAATCAGCTCTGAGTGCTCACTGGAAGGACAGATCCTGAAGCTGAGGCTCCAATACTTTGGCTACCTCATGAGAAGAGAAGACTCCCTGGAAAAGACCCTGGTGTTGGGAAAGATTGAGGGCACAAGGAGAAGGGGACGACAGAGGACAAGGTGGTTGGATGGTGTTCTCGAAGCTACCAACATGAGTCTGACCAAACTGTGGGAGGCAGTGGAAGACAGGAGTGCCTGGCGTGCTCTGGTCCATGGGGTCACGAAGAGTCGGACACGACTAAATGACTAAACAACTACAACAACAAACTCCCCTCCATACCTGAAACATATATCATTATAGCCTGAGTCTTCTTTCCCTCCTAAGGAAACTCATCTTCGATTGAGTTTCCAAAGGGGTTGGTCAAAGGAAGGCTGTCTTGGAAGAAAGAGTCTAAGGTTTTGATGGTGGTCCTTTGTTATTCAATACAAACTCCCAACATCATTTGCACACATCGGCCCAGTTTACCTGAAGGAGCTTCTCCACCCCCATCATTCAGCCCAGACACTTGAGGTCCAGCTGCGAGGGCCTTCTGGCGGTTCCCTCACTGTGAGAAGTGAGGTTACAGGGAAACAGGCAGAGGGCCTTCTCGGTAGTGGCACCCTCCCTGTGGAACACCCTCCCATCAGATATCAAGCAAACAAGCAACTATCTGGCTTTCAGAAGACATTTATCCTTACATCAGCCCTGAAAGGCAAGGCAGTATCACATGGAAAACAAAGTCATAGCTGATCAGTGCTGACTCTTAAAGTGAAAAGTGAAAACGAGGTCAATTTCCAACCCAAAAAGTCTTGGAGCAGAGCTCTCCCTGTACCCTCTTTCTTTTTAAATGATGCTTAGAGATGTATAATTTAAGAAAGGGAAATGGAACAGGTAGATTGGAACCTGTTGCCCAGATGATTTAATGGGGAGAAATGTAAGTCCCATGCTTTAAACTTCAAACAAACAAACAAACAAACTGACAGGCTAATATCTATTAAATACATTACACCACATGTTTACAATTTATTATTTTATTGGTCATAAGTGGAACAGACTCCCGTGAGAGGTGGCAGACTCTCCTTCTTTGGAGGTTTTTAAGCTGAGGTTGGTTGTATGATCTAGCTAAAATTCCTGCATTGGGGTCCCTTCCAACTTTACAATTCTATGATTCTAGGTTCCCTGCAGCAGAAAAGCACTTTAGAAGAAGAAGAAGAAGTGTTTGAACAAACACTCTGTGAGGTGAGTGGGGCTGAGAGACTTCAAAGAAGTGTGACTAGCCCAAGGTCACCCAGCAGCTGCATGTGGCGGAGCGGAGACGCGAACCCGGTTCACCAGATTACGAGTCTGCCGCTCTTAACCACTACACCACACTGGCTCTTCTTTCTTCTTTCTTCTTTTTTTCTTTTTTGTTTAAAGTGAAACAAAAACCGATTGCCCACTACAGCAGGGATCCAGTTTGGCTTGGACTATTTTTTTTTTTTTTTATTGCATGCTCCCCCCTAAGTCATGGGCAGAGAAAGGGAAGAGTGCTCTGCAAGAATTTTTACTTTTCTGTACTGTACTACGAAGATCTCTGGTTCCCTCTTGTGACTAACTAAGGCAAAGCGAATATGCTTTGTCGATTTACAAAATACCAATAGCCATCCTCTGTGGCATTGAGAGGGGGAAATAGATACAAATAAATGTTGCGGTCTAGTGGCAGCAAAGATTCCAGAGTAAAGTCGATATAGGCTGCTTCATTAATGGCAGTACAGAACACAGTAGTGGCAGACAATGAAGGGGAGAGAGAGAGAGAGAGAGAGAGAGAGAGAGAGAGAGAGAGAGAGAGAGAGAGGGAGAGAGAGGGAGAGGGAGGGAGGGAGATTGTACCTCAGAGGCAGCTAAGAGAAAAGGAGACTTAGCGTGGAGGGCTGAAACAGAGGACTTTGAGTGCAGCAACTATGCAGTCCTAGGTGTGGAGATACCCTGAGGAAAGGGGGAAGTGGCTCTAGCATTTTGGAGGGTGATGAATGCTGTACGGTGAAGCATCATAGGAACCTCACGATGAGAAGAGCCTCAGATCTCCTTGACAGAGTAGCAAGTGACTCCCCAAGTCAACTCTACGGAACTGTGTAGACTCAGGTCTCTGGAGGAATCCTGTTTCGCTGCTGCATCTTTTCTGTGCAATGTTCAACACAGGTGCCAAAGGTAAACATAGACAGTCAGTACATATAGTGACATGGGACTCAGCTATACAGCCTCAAATAAAACGTTTGAAGTGTCTTGCAAAGTGCAATATGCAAATTGACGCTAGATGGCGACAGCGAGCTATGGCAAACTCAATGTATTTTTTGAAACCTTTTTTTTTAAAGCATTTTCACAGCGTTGCTTTTTTTAAATATGTGTGTAGATTCCACCATGGTGTCAATTTACCAAGTTCCTTGGGGAAATGTTGCCTTCTCCAGGCATAGCACACAAATACTTCTCTATCCCTCTGCCAGGGTGCTGTCAGCAGCTCCTGGCTAGTTGCCTGGGAAAGTATAAAGACAAGGAGAAGTTCCTTACAGTCCCTTTTTATTTCAAACTTTGCAGAGAGGGGCTATGGAACCCAGCCTCTTGGATAATGGCGTTGTCCCGAGTGAATCTCCACCCCCCCCCCATCTCTCCCACTTCCTCATTCATCACCTCCTCTACGTGTGATGCTAAGTGCCCTCTGTCTTTGAGCTCTTTGCTTTCCTACTTTCAAGTCTCGCCAGATTCTGGGAGATGGAGGGTCTGGAATGCTTTCTAGTGACAACACATCAGCCAGCTGCTCTGGCTCTCCCATGATTTCCCAACTTTCCCCCTCATCTGTCTCTGAGCTATGACCTCCTGTTGTAAATCTATACTCTTCCTCCTCCCTGGAAGTGTCAGGATGGCGAGGCGGTCTCCACCACTCCTCCTCCTCCTCTGCCCAGCCCCTGACATCACCCCCGTCTCCAGTGCCCTCCTCCTCTGCCCAGTCCCTGGCACCCTCGTGAGAATGCCAGGGTCTATTCTCCTTGCAGACCATGCCATTGCCAATGTTTCCTCCTGGCACAACAATGCCAAGGGTCGCAGCTGCGGCAGCTTTGAAAGCAAGTATGTTTTTTGGGCAACACATTCTAGCCAGGTGCAGAGGAACAAAGGGCCTGTGTTCAGACCATAAGAATGAAGGGAAACACCTGGTGCTTGGTCCACCTATTTTATTTGATGGAATATTAACACATGCTATGTATTAATGTCCATCATTTCACTTGAAGGGAGGAGTTTTGGGTTATATGGGGCTAAAAAAACAGGCTAAACACTGTTTCTATCCACGGGCTGTTAGGCTGCTGAATGGCAAAATAACATAGTGCAACTGACTTTTGGGGTTGGTGTGTTGTGCGACAAGCACACAAAGTGCAATGAGATTGAGTGTTTGTGGTGGGGGGGGAAGGAGGCCTGGTTAATTTCATTGTACACAGGTTGTACATTGACAATAAAGGTATTATTATTATTATTATTATTATTATTATTAGACTTAAACACTCACCCACACCCCAAATACTGCCTTATCTCTGGCAATTGTTTTTTTCTCCTTTTATTATGTCTTTATAACAATGCAAAATATCAGAGAGCTATATAAACAATACATTTATATGCACCTCCCAACCCTCCATTCTGCAAGCCTTAAGAGGCACAAAAGCTTCCGAAGACATCTTCAGTTGTGTGTGTGTGTGTGCACTTTGCGTACCTAGGAAAGCAATCAGTTTGCATGGATGTCGAAAGAGAAGGAGCCAGTGTCTCAACGCAGCTCATTCTGTGCAGGGATAAATGTGTTACTTCGTCAATAATAAATATATTCCTCCAACTGATGGAGCATTGATCCAAGAGTCCTCCCTAGATGAGATAATGTAATTGACACGAGCAAAACAGCGCCGCGTACAACTTTGCTTCCCTGTGCATCAGCAAAAAGAAAATTGCCCCTTCAGTGCTCGGGAAGAAAAATCAATGGTTGTTTATTTCCGCTGAAGTGGTCTTTCTGGGTTGGATGACACTGCGCCTGTCGGTGATCAAACTTTCAGCTGCTATCAGCTGAAATGTCATTATGGGACAGTATTTATGAATTATAGACGATTTGCCAAAAGAATCCTCAAAATTTAATTTACCACTAATCATATTAAAAGATTTTATCCTTCCCCCCCCCTTTTTTTCTTTTCAAGAGCTTCATTTCTTAGCCGTGGCATGTTGAATTTATTTGTGTTTTATAGGGGTATGTACAAATAAAGAAACATACAGAAACAATGACCCCGATATAAAGCTACTCGTGAAGAGGGTTATATTTCATGAGAATAAGGAAAGGGTTGCTTACAATTTATGCCCCTTCCTCAAAACCTGTTTACTGAGCCTTCATCCTGAGTTTTTCAGCAAGGAGGGCAGATGACACGGCACATTCCCCATTGCATTTTCCTGTCACTTTCCTAACTGCAAAAAGCCCAATCGTTTGGGGAAGTGGCTGTGTTGTGGAAACCCTCCAAATCAATCAACTTCATTTGTGCAACCTGAATTTGCTGGTATGTGATTGAATCCCATTCCTAAAAAGCAACAGTCTTGAAGTACCCTTAGTCCCCGCGGCCGCCACCCAGTATTGTCATTGACACTGTCAAAGTCATTATCACCAGAACGTCTAACAGAAGCTTATTTAAATTGGGTATCAGACCCTGAGTGTGAAGCAAACTCTAACCACTGAGCCTTTTCCCAAAGGGGTATTTAGGTAAAGGACATATTTAACACTAACAGGTGGGCAATTCACCTTGCACATCCATTGCACCGGCAGCTATCTATGTTCCTAATGGTCACATTATCCACTATCAGAATGCTTCCATCCCAGAGGTAAAGGTAAAGGACCCCTGGACAGTTGTCCAGTCAAAGGCGACTATGGGGTTGCAGCACTCATCTCGCTTTTAGGCCGAGGGAGCCGGCATTTGTCCACAGACAGCCTTCCGGGTCATGTGGGCCAGCATGACTAAACCGCTTCTGGCGCAACGGAACACCGTGATGGAAACCCAGAGTGCATGGAAACGCCATTTGCCTTCCCGCTGCAGTGGTACCTATTTATCTACTTGTGTTGGTATGCTTTCAAACTGCTAGGTTGGCAGGAGCTGGGACAGAGCCATGAGAGCTCACTCCGATGCATGGATTGAAACCGCCGACCTTCTGAACAGCAAGTCCAAGAGGCTCAGTGATTTAGACCACAGTGCCACCTGTGTCCCTGTTTCCATCCTGGAACAGCATCCACAGCACAAGAGGAAAGGTGTTTGTGTCCTCACCACCACCACCAACACAATTGGTTCCTCTTCCTCAGGGATGTCCTCATTCCCTGAGACCTTCATTCTCCATGACATTTTAGAGAAGCTGTCCCCCTAAAAGTGGGACACCACAATCACGTCTTCAAAAGCCTTGGATTGTCCACTAATGTTTCTTCCTTTCAGAGGAGGGAGAAAGGTTGTTTTCTGCTGCTCCAGAGAAGCGGACACGGACCAACGGATTCAAACTACAAGAAAGAAGATTCCACCTAAACATTAGGAAGAACTTCCTGACAGTAAGAGCTGTTGGACAGTGGAATTTGCTGCCAAGGAGTGTGGTGGAGTCTCCTTCTTTGGAGCTCTTTAAGCAGAGGCTTGACAGCCACCTGTCAGGAATGCTTTGATGGTGTTTCCTGCTTGGCAGGGGGTTGGACTTGATGGCCCTTGTGGTGTCTTCCAACTCTATGATTCTATGATTCTTTCAGCTTCTCCAGGTCAGTAGCTTTTGCCTCATAGGAGCAAACTTGTTCCATCAGAATGAGGAGCTCATTGCACAGAGCACATAATTATGACTTCTGTCCAGCAGGCAGGCAGTTGTGTAGGTCACATTCTGTACAATGCAATGTAATAATAACAATTAACAATAACAATAATAAATTTATACCCTGCCCATCTGGCTGGGTCTCCCCAGCCACTCTGGGCGTCTCCCAACAGAATATTAAAAACACGATAAAACACCAAACATTAAAAACTTCCCTAAACAGGGCTGCCTTCAGATGTCTTCTAAAAGTCAGACAGTTGCTTCTTTCCTTGACATCTGATGGGAGGGCGTTCCACAGGGCGGGCGCCGCTACCAAGAAGGCCCTCTGCTTGGTTCCCTGTAACCTCACTTCTCGCAGGTTGGGACCCATCAGAAGGCCCTCGGAGCTGGACCTCAGTGTCCGGGCAGAACGATGGGGATGGAGATGCTCCTTCAATGTATACCCCAGTTGGCTTCCTACCTGAATATATTTGTTTGTTGAGTTAATTGCTTTGGAGTTTGGTAACTTCTTAGGTCAAAGGAGAGGGAGAATAGTTTGCCCTGGTCTCATTGCCCTGTTGCCGAACTCACACAGCAGCCCAACCCACTGTGTTATGCTACATCTACGTGCAAAAGCTGGACGTGAGATGGGTCTAGCAGCATGGTTCTCCTCCTTCCTACACTTGCTAACTGTACACATGGAGAATATCCGAGTAGATCGATGCTTTCTTCACGTGCCACATGTTGGGTGGCACCTTAGCTGTCAAACCTTATCGCACGCATGATATGTTATTAGTTGAATACATCTCAGCAAACCTTCATTAGGTTTTAACCAACCCGACACTCTTCCTGCGTTTGTGCTTTGCTGAACACAAGCGGGAACAGAGTTTCCTGTGCGATGGCGATAACATCTGCTTGACTTTGTTGTTGGCTGCCCGAGAAAGTTGAAGACGGTGCCCCGCGATCTATGGAAAACTGCATAGCCTTATCAGATCCTTACCAGATATTGCTGGAGGAAATTGACTATGAGGGCTGGCCCTACTCAGGATTTAAAAAACAAAAAACAAAACTGTCAGTCAAAATGTCATTAGATAAGCACTTTTGTACACTTTCGCCTAGTCAATGCAGTCCAAAGTAGCATGCAGACCAAAGAAAGACAGCGTCTTGCATACACTTATACAGTATATATTCTTTGGTAATCAGCTGTATGACACTTTTTCTGGCACGGCACAGTGCCAAAATAAATTGATGTGGGCTATTGTATTTATCCTCTTCCAAAAACTTTTAAAAGCATTTTTAAATGCCAAACAATTATAATCAGTGGGACTTTCTTCCAGGTACACTGGAAGCTGCCTTTATATTGAGTCAGACCTCTGGTTCACGTAGCTCAGTATTGTCTAGTTGTTGTGGCTGATTGTGGCTCTCCAAGGTTCCAGATAAGGGATATTATAGCCGTTTATTCACATACGCATAGGATCAGACTGTTGATCTTTATTATTAAAAGCTGGCTGGATGGCTGCTAGACAGACCGACAGCCATCTGGTTTTTATTCAAGGTCAGGTCAGTACCGACCACAAGAAAACCAAATGCAAACACCAAATGGAACCAAACAGTAGTGCAGTTAGGAATATATATAGGGCTGTTCCTATTCTAAACCAACAGCATGTAAAATATTTTAAGTATCTGACTTATGGTGGCACTGTACTTTGCCTGTCCTACTGTAAGTAAATGTAGCAGTAGTGGGACACACGCGTTTTACATATGCTTCTGCAAAATTATTTGTGAGGTTTTCCATATTCTTGTCCTGGGGAGTACTTCTGATAAAAATAAGACAATGGAATGATAATTCTATTTTTGCTTTGATGGCTCCATGTACTTTGTGGACTTACATAGCATCTAATGACTGTCACTGTTTCCTTTGAGTCGCCTCATAAAACTGAAATTACTGGAAGCGAGGGTAATAACTGCAATGGAAATTAGAAGAGAAAGGGAAACAGGATACATTTTGAGTAGCCTCAAATATACAGCCAAGTCATTTCTTCATATATTTTTGCTTTGGCTGCCGTAAACTATGTGAAGCACCTATGTCTTCACTGCGATATACGAAAGGACAGAGCATGAGACTCAATCTCGGGGTCATGGGTTCAAGTCCCACATTGCATGAAAGATTCCTACATTGCAGATGATCCTTATGGTCCCTTCCAACTCTATAATTCTATGATTGATCACTCAGCGAGGGTGTTTGGATGGCTTAATTTGCAGACAGGTTGTTGAGATATTGCAAATGGGTCATTGACAATAGTTATAAAAACTTCTCCCAGCCTCCCCTTTCAGAAAGAGTAAATCCTAAATAAACGCTGCCCTAAATTTGCTTGCATGGGAAGCGGGACGCGGGTGAAGCTGTGATCTAAACCACCGAGCCTCTTGGGTTTGTTGACCGGAAGGCTGGAGGTTCAAATCCACAGTACAGGGTGAGCTCCCATGGCTCTGTCCCAGCTCCTGCCAACCTAGCAGTTTGAAAGCACACCAGTGCAAGTACCCTGTTTCTCCTAAAATAAGACATAGCCATAAAATAAGCCATAGCAGGATTTCTATGCATTTGTGAAATATAAGCCGTTCCCCAAAAATAAGCCATACCCCGAAAATAAGCCATAATGACGTGGTACCTCCCATTAAAACAGCCTGGAGAGGCGTGGCTATGCAGCGTACCGATGCGACATGGTTAAAATAAGACATCCCCTGAAAATAAGCCATACTGTGTTTTGTTGAGTGAAAAAAAATATAAGACGGTGTCTTATTTTAGGAGAAACACGGTAGATAAATAGGTACAGCTGTGGCAGGAAGGTAAACCAAGTTTCTGTGTGCTCTGCTTTCCATCATGGTGTTCCGTTGTGTCAGAAGCGGTTTAGTCATGCTGGCCACATGACCCGGAAAGCTGTCTATGTGGACAAACACTGGCTTCCTCAGCCTGAAAAGTGAGATGAGTGCCGCAACCCCAGTCGCCTTTGACTGGACTTAACCGTCCAGGGGTCCTTTACCTTTTTTTGCATGTGAAGCATTAATCCCACAGTAATCACCTGCCTGAAAGCACCTTGAGACTCAAAGAAGATTCCACTGTATCCAACAGCAGTGTTTTAAACCCCTCCCTGAAAGAATTTCCACTGCACATTCAATCATCATGCAGTGGCACACTGTTAAGACCCTCACACAAGTGGCACACTGTTAAGATCAACTCACACAAGTGGGTATTGTGTTTCCCCTCCCTCATTTCCTTATCTAAAGCAAACACTTTCTCGCATGTGCAAAAGGACTGCCTTCGCTTCCCCCCGATTTGTTCGTTTTCTGCACGCAGGGATGTGTATTTTAGCAGGCAACCCACAACTTGAAGTTGGAAGCGATACACTCCCAGCAAAGCTATGGCACGTGATATTTCTGGCTATAGAGTAAACTGGCTGTCATGTGCAAGGGCTGGTTTGACATTGCTCATGGTAGAAAACATGACACCGATACTAGAAGCTAGCAGCAGTACAGTCTATAAGCAAAGCTTTTCAAGCTGTGTGTTGCGACACATTAGTGTGTCGGCTTCAGTGTGTGTACCCTCTTTCTTTTTAAATGATGCTCAGAGATGTATAATTTAAGAAAGAGAAATGGAACAGGTAGATTGGAACCTGTTGCCCAGATGATTTAATGGGGAGAAATGCAAGTCCTGAATATAACTACATGCTTTAAACTTAAAATGTGTGCGCAAACGCTCCCTGTGCTCTTCCCAGGGCTGGAAAGAGATTAGTTTAACCTCTGGTTTGCTAGCAAAACTGAATTACTGTGTCATGAAATGCCTAAAAAAGTGTGTCACACCAACATGAAGTTTGGAAAGCCCTGGTCTACAGCAATGCAGCTAGCTAGGGAAGTCAAACGGCAATACAAATTATTCTTGTAAACTGAAATATGTAACTGATCCTATTTGTCTAATTTTCTCTCTATTTAGATCATGAATCCCCTGATCCAAAGAGTTGCCTCTAAATTAAGTCCTATTCAGACTAGCAGCCATATCTGTAATCTTTTGTTCTAACAGTTTGATTCTAAGAGACCATTTGCGGTAATGAGGTCCTGTTTCAGCTATATGAAGTGGTTCAACGTCTCAGCCACGATCCCTGCCGTCTCAAGCATCAATACGATAGGCTGCACTGCAGGCCTGGTCTCTTTGTATGTCACTTTGCATGTCTCGGGTTCTGCATCCCCAGAGGACCCTGTTTTACTACAAAATAGGATTTTGAATCCCAGCCTTTGTGGGAGAGGTGTTTTCTGGAATGTAACTTGTACCCCAGCTTCAGCATCAACATTTTCCATGGGCTGTTTGCTGTTGAACTGGTTGGCCTTCTGGCAGCTGCTAATAAATAGAACTCTGAAGCTAAGCTACTATCTTCAGGTGACATCACTAAAACCACAAACTAATGTATCCCCTTATACCAGGGGAGTTCCCCAGTAGGTAGATCCCCCTACCTTGCCTGTAGGTGGCCTCATATTGTGCCTTACTGAGAGGCATGGAACCAACAAATTACCTACATGCAGTGCAAATACTAGATGCCTAAATTCCCAGTGCCAGTTGTATATCTGCACCCACCTTGTACAAGCAATTCCCAAATCTGAAAGGAAAACTTATTTTGTGTGCATATCTCCTTTGCAACATCAGAGGTATGACACTAATTGGGTTAGGGGGATCCCATTTAAACTGGCCTTAAGCAGCGTCTGAAGCTCATGATACAGGAACTACGCTAAGGTTAAGTAGCTCTGAGTCTGGTCAGTACCTGGAAGGGAAAAAACCATTTCGGGATCCCATTTTTATTGCATTTAGCTCCCTGGAGGAAAAGCAGGACAGAAATGTAATAAATAAATACTGCAGTTTGTTTTTATTTTATTTAATAAACCACTGCTATTCATTTTTGATAAAGAGGTTTCCAATGCATTTCTATAAACAGTCTTGCTTTATAAAACTCAACACTGAACTATATTCTTCCCTGGGCACTATGTCTACTACAAAACTGCAAAATGTTGTCATTCATAACAAAGTTTTTATTACAAGTAAACAGTGCATTGCTGGAAATAATCCTTTATTAGATTGTAAGCCATCTCACACTTAAGATAAACTATTGTTTCTTTTCACTGTTCAACAAAGAGGCACTTATACGGGGGTCTTAGTTATCTGTTGATTAAAATATTGCTTAAAGGCTAGATGATGGTTGATCAAGAAGGGGTGACAGAAGATCTACAGGTACGTAGTCCATGACTTGCTCATACTAAGGGTCAAACTATTCCTACTTTGTGTAGAAAACTAGCCACTGCTCAACATCCTTTTAATCTTTCAAGTTGATGGCACTTCCCAATCTGACACGCAAAGCAGCGAGGGGGCAGTTGAAAGGGAACAACAGAAGGCAGCAGGAGAGATGCTGTCTTCCTGTTGCATTTATTCTGCAGCCCAAACGACTTTATATTCTGTCTGGCCCAAGATGAGGTTTCCCAGTCAAGGGGGTGAGGGAAAGGATAAGCACCGCTGTTCCCGACTACAGTTACTTCCTTGCATATGGCTCCCTACAGTCCCTCAATGCATGACGCTTCTTTATTTCACAAATAGCCAGTGCAACAGAGGGTAGGTGGGCTCTAGCTCTTTTTGCCCCTCTTCCATCATGGTCCCAATCCAAATCACTGCCCACTTTGCCTGCTGTGTGCACAGGGCCGCCAGGGGAATGTCCATTCGCTTCAAGTGCAAAAAGCAGGAGAGGGGGAGTCCAATCCAGACTGAGAGCACAGCGAGGGTTAAAATGCATATACCTCCCCACTATGCCACAGTCTTGATCGGGATCAGGGAGTGGCTTGCTGGCTAATGAAATAAAAATAGCCATGGGTGACATTTTGGCCATCAAGAGGCAAATACTTGATCAGGAATCCTGTGTTTAGAACTAAGTGGCTAGTTAGTGCTTTTAGCCTAAGAAGTTTAAATGGAAGAGGTACAGCAAATAGTTTGTTCGCGAAGTGTGTGTTATTTTTGGTACAGGTGGCAGAAACTTAAGGAATAAAAGAGTAGAAATTCCTGAAATAAAATTCAATAGAAAGGCGTGAATGGCTTTTTTTGGAACTTCTAAATGCTACACATCATTAGAGCTATGGATTTTCAAAGTTATACCTAAATATATTTGGATGGTTGCAACCTTTATTAAGGCATCTTCAACTTGCTAATTTTCCACTACAATTTGGGGTTATTTAAAAATGCATTAGACTTTCACTGTAGCATTCGGAAGGGTTTTCCTCACCATGAAAATCCTAGCCGACCCTTAGTGTGCCCATATTCATATTCATTTAACCATTTCATTTCTTGAGCTGTGTCACCTATAAACGGCAGCTTAGTAGGCTGCTTCTCACATGGCTGTTCATTTTCTCTATAAACTGGTCTGTTTATACCTGAGTCACCTTCATTGAGTGCTTTCAAAAGAGGGTAAAGATTCCGAGTAGTCTTGGATTGCTCATCAATGATTTTCTTTGCATACTTCTGGAATTCCTGCTCCTTGTATAATAAAATGCGTTCTTTTTGTCTGACATAGTCCGTCTCTGCTTGTTTCTCACGATCTTCTCTTAACCTTTTTTCAACCTGCATTGGAAGGGAGGAGGGGAATCTTAAGTATATCCAACAATAATTTTATAATATATTAAAAATGAAACTATAAAGTTATAGATGTCCTGATTCCCAGAAGAAGAAGAAGAAGAAGAAGAAGAAGAAGAAGAAGCAGCACACGACAAAAGCACTAGCTAGGATAAATGATATCGTGTGGGTGTAATCCTTGTTCTATGAAGTCATAAACATTGTGAGTGGGACACAAGTACAGCATTAATTACTGAATGTAAAATTCGGCATTCTGAGAATCCCAGCTTAATCAAGTGAAACGAAGAGTTAAGTATCTGTAATGGCATTTTCTACAGAAAAAAACGCTGGAACCTGGGCATGGTCTCTTTCATTCATTGCCACTATTGTTTGCCACTTGGGAGCAGGGAACCTGCCAGTTTTTGCCTATTTAAATATTTAAAATACCACCTAACTTCCAAAACATGGAAGATTCCCCTCATCTGATTTTGGGGAAATCCCCCCTTTTTCTGGCAATGCCCCGAAAACTTACACTGTGCAGGACCCCCTATAACCCTCTGGAGAGGACTGGCATGCAGAGGGAGAGACAGAGATGGAAAAAGGAAGGAAGGAAGGAAGGAAGGATACTTCTGTGAGTGTTCTGCTCATGATATTCAGGATCCAAGGCTGTCTACTACACTACAGTGATGATGCTGCCAGTTTTCTTTGATTTCTGACAGGATGCAAGGTTCCTTTCTCTAAGGCGTTTGTCATCTGGAGACAGAAGAAGCCTGTCTCTGAGAATTCATCCATTTGCAGGTGCAGAGGGCAGTTTTCTCACTCAAGACTGCCCTCTCAGGCACTGGACAGAAATGTACAAGTCATATTCCATTTCTGCCCTTTGTTTACTTTGTAAACTTAATGCCCATACTTACTATTTGCATGACATGGGTCTCTTGCAATTTTAAGTTTGCACAATGATTTCTATGTTTCTTGTCTTTCTCCAGTTCTTGGTAAATCCGATCTGCTTCTATTTGTCCACGAAGCATTTCTTGAGCCTCTAATCTGTCCTGTTTTTCTTTCTCTTCTTTCCTTTTAATCTATAACAACACAATCCAGTTCTTATCCTGTGGTAGTAAAGCCTAAGATCTGATGACTCTCTAACCTGCTACTAACGTTAAGAGTTACATACATGCAATTTTGATATTCTGGGCATCCAATTTTTAAATACTTTTATGTGTAAGCCAGTCCCACTAATTTTAATGGAACTTGCTTTCATGAAAGCTGCTCAGGAACACAGTGCCAGTGTAAAAGAAGTCTATTTTTTTAGACTAAAGGTTGAATCCAACACTGTCCACTCGCAAACTGAACTTCTGCTCTCTCAGCGCGACTTCACCTTTCTCTCCCTCCCTTGTGATCTCCCCCATACCCTCAAAATCTGCTCTACACGGCTGGGGGATCCTCCAAAGCCTATTATGGGGTGCACGGGGGAAGAGGTAAAAGTGAAATCCAGTTATACGAGCAGAATTCTGCTAACCCAATGCTGGATTCCATCCCAACTGATAAATAAGAAGTGGTAAAACAGAAAAGTGTGTTTAATTTTTTCTTACCACATTCATTCTGTGCTCTTTGATGGATTTCAGTTCAGCATTGTTCTTTTCTTCTTTTTCTTTGCGTTCTCTCGCCAGCTGCGCGTCCGTCTCTGCAATGTCCCTAGCGATACGCTCATCTTCATCATCAGCCTCCTTTTTCATATGAGCCAGGAGGCGGCTAGTAATGTTGTCTCTGTGCTCCTCCATTAACCTGCAATGGTTCAGCCATAAGTGCCAAGATTCATCAACCGCGTGCTGTGAGCGGAGGCCTGGGGCATGCCTTGATTAAACTACCAAATTGGATAAAACCACACTCCTCTATGCCAATCAGAGGAAGGACTGATGCTCTGTATCTCTACCCATACGTGACATTAGGTGCCAGACAGGTGGAGAGCTGCCTACCAAGGAGCAATCAGGAGCCTTAAAACGCTCCCAGTTGTTCCTCGGTGAGGGAGGCTTGCTATCAGCGATCTTCAGCTGATTGGTGGTGACAGCAAGCCTAACGCTTGTAAACTGCCCTGTGATCCTCAGGTGAAGGACAGAATGGAAAGTTAATAGAAGCAACAGCTGATTTACATGCGTCCAACTGGTGCACGGCTGTGCACATGCACATCACAGCGACCTGCATGTGGCCGGAAAAGGAGGAGGGCTTATGTGCACTCTGCCATTGTGTGTGATGACCCAGAATGCAAATCGGGAGTTGCCTGTAAATAAATAAATCTGCACTAGAGTGTTCCCGACCTGTTGGTGTCTACCTGAAGTCGGCTTGCGGTCAGCATCAATCAGCTGACTAGTGCTTACAGTCAGCCCACTGGGGTCAGATGTACTATGGAGTTGGTGCTTACCTAAAGTGGGCTTCACAAGCTAGCTGGAATCTGCACTTGCAGCAAGCCCCAAACACAGTTTGCTGTAAGTGCAAGTATCTGTTTGACGGGCCGGCTTGAATTGAAGCTGGTGATAGAATATTTCTCTGTGGTTGCAGTTCAAGTGGCACCTGCAAAGGAATTCTAGTTTGCTTACGAGTCACTTGTGACGTCGGGTGATTGACACCTGTCAGAATGGCCCACAATACATCACCGAGGTAACTATCTGGCCCACTGGCTGCATCCTATTCCCCATCCGTGCCTTATTATACTCTGTATAATGTTCATCTCTTATATTGGTCCCTAGGCAGGTCTGCGGGCACATTTGTTTGTTTGTTTGGTTGGTTGGTTGGTTGGTATCCTGCCCTTCCACCCAGGGCAGCAGACACGGCAGTCTAAAAAACAGTTTTAAAACATTATCTCAAATCAGTGATCTCAAGGTTGAGAGATTGCTTGGCAGCTCCATGTATGCTGCCTTGGGTTCCGTGACGGAAGTAAGGCAGGACGCAAATGTTATCAGTCAAATAAAATAAAAAGAGTTTGCAGCAGAGTAAAAATGTATCGAGAGTCCTTGGTCCCACAGGGCAGGATTCAACAAACATGTCCTGCTAGCAGAGGCCAACCAAGAACCTCCATTAGTGCAACAGGACTCCCCCCCTGAAATTGGCTTTGTTGGGACCAAGAACGCCCAGAAGAATATGATGGGGAGGAGGGGGGATCGTTCATCAAGCCAGCGGAAACGCTGGCACAGAAGCAAGAATTGCCGCAGTATTACTTTCCTTTCATAATATCTCTGTGTGCAAGATGGGGTCTCTACCGTAATAACTCACAGTGCTAGAAAGCTGTGCAGTCATACCTCGGGTTGCGGCCGCTTCAGGTTGCGTGTTTTCAGGTTGTGCACCGTGCTGAACCCGGAAGTACTGGAACGGGTTACTTCCGGGTATTTGGTGCTTTGCGCATGTGCAGAAGTGCCGAATTGCGACCCGCGCGTGCGCAGACGCGGCACTGTGCGTTGCGAACGCTGCGGGTTGCGAACGTGCCTCCCGTTCACAACCCGAGCGTCCACTGTACCTTGTTTTATTTGGGTAATTTGTTTCCATTTCCCGCTCACATTCTGCCTACCTGTGCATTTCATCTTCTTTTGCTTTTGTCAGCTTAGCCATAGCTTGCTTTGCTTTATAATGTGCTCGGACTTTATCATCTTCTTCCTCTTCTTTTTGCTTCTCGATAGCCTTGAGAGTCACCTGGTCAGCAACATGTGCCTTAAAAAAAAACAATGGAAAAAACTCAGAATGTGTGTTTTGTTGACCAAAAGAAGTGTCGAGCAGAGCACTCTATAGAGTCGACTGGCTGGAGGATAATTGGAGCAGTAGAGCCACCTCCACTTCGGAAGCCCTGCTGCCTTCTGTGGGTTTTTGTTTTTTGCTGATCCTTGGCTGGCCCTGCTTCACACAAGACACCAAACACCCTGTATCAAGGGCCTGGGCCAGCTACCATTAGTGGGAGCAGCACCAGCAGTAGCTCTCCAATGACCTGTGCCTTTACTGGGCAAACTGGGGCTGGAATGACACTTCTGCCCAAACCTGACTCTTTCCGGGTGCGTGTTCGCAGAGGGGTGGGGCAGAATCTTTACATAAGGCTTCACTGCGTTTGCACCAATTAGGCCCGAGCTATGGAAGATGACAGAAAAGATCATGAAGAACGTTATATATTTATGCAAAGTACAGAGCTGGAAGAAGGAGGTTTATAGGGATTTGTTCCTGTTTTCTACGATAAAGGAGCAAGGAGGTGACAGTGGAAATATAAGACAGCATATTAATGTCATCTCGTGTAAACATGGGTACCAATGTTGGAGCTGTGTAGCTGTTATTGAGCTCCTGACACCGTCCTTGAAAAAGTGTGTGGGATGTAAACACAGAGCAGCCAAACACAACACTGCTAGAGTGGACATGAAGGTAACTCAGTCCTCCAGGCTTAACTTCCTGTTTACCTGGACTGAGTTACAGGAACCAGAAGTAGGTGTGGTCTTACCTGGGAACAAGATCCCAAAGATCACTCTCCATTTTGCCTCGTCTTTTGAACAAGCAGGATGCTCTCTCTCAGCTTGCAGCTGAGAGAAGCAGAGGTGAAGCCTGTTTCCCTATGGAATCAGCTTCACCACATGTAAATATATTTATCTAAGCTTATCTGCCTCTTTGAGCCTGTACTGTAACTCATGGATGAATGTAAGTAAACTCTTTTATATCTTATAATCAGTACTTTGTTGTGTCTTTACTTTTAAGAGGGAAGAAGGGGAATATACCAGGAATATATATTTCTTACAGAGGCTTTAGCAAGCCTATGCAACCATTTTCTGCTGTGTTTTAAAAGGGAATGTAACTCTGCTAAGTTTGGAGCTTGCTCACACAAGCTGGGATGATATATATAAAATAATATATACTCATCCACACTCCTAAACATTCCCACAAAGTGCACCTTGTGGCTTGTATTGGTCCTGATACAGACAACTCGCTGCAAAAATATGACTGAACTCCAATTTTTGTGCTGCTTACAAATTCCCACCCTTTGTGCACCTAACTAGAAGTAATTTCTGTCAAGTATGGAGACTATTGGTATTGTTTCATATGCAGGTTCCACAAAGATATCAACAGGTGATGAAACATGAATGGGAAATGCCCTTTAGATTTTGCCCAGAAGGCAGCTTTGTCAACAGCTGGTTTGACACTATAGCAGTTTTAGACTGCACCACTTTCACTAATACAGTCGTACCTTGGTTTTTGAACAGCTTAGTTCTTGAACGTTTTGGCTCCTAAACGCTGCAAATTACTTTTGGAAACTGAATGTCCGACAGGGCTTCCACAGCTTCCGACTGGCTGCAGGAGCTTCCTGTAGCCAATCAGAAGCCGCGCTTTGGTTTCCGACGCTTCAGACGTCGAACGGACTTCTGGAATGAATTCTGTTTGATTTCCAAGGTACGACTGTATTGCCAATTTCCAATCTGCCATTTGGAATAGTAGAGAGCACCATCATCTGTGTGAGCCTCACAACTGCTGAATTATCAGATCCCTAACAACCACCTATCCAAACAAAACTGTGCATGGAGGTAGCCCCTCTCTCCTGACCTTTGCACTAAAGGCTCCCCTAAAAAGTCATTTCTGAAAAGCAATGACACAAGCTCTTGGCCTAAGCACCAGAAACCAACTTCCCCTCCGTTTGTTATAAGCAGGCCTGTGAGTAATTTGACTGGTAATTTGTCCCAAGTTAAGCGCCTACTCGAAGTCCAAATGGAGTGGAAACTGAAATGTGGTTTTTTCAGATCCTAAGTTCCATACATTTGGCTACTACCTCCCATTTCATACCTGATGCGCCCGTCTACGCCTGATTTTGTCTTCACGCTCCTCCTGCTCTTTCTGCAGCACTTCCTGTTGATTTAGCCGGACCTGCTCCTGAATCTCTGCCCTTTCCCTTTTGTCTTCCAGCCTGCTCAGTTCTGCTAGACGTTCATGCTCTTTTATCCTAAAACATAGAAAAGATTGGTCAATAAGCCATGTCTAAAGTTCCTCTACAATTGGCAGAAGTTCTGGATGCTCAAGAAGACTGGTACAGATGGATCGCGGTTATTCGCAGGACTTCTTTTCTCTCTCTCTCTCAAAAGGTGTACCCCACTTTTCAATCAAATTATCTCCAAAATGATTTTTAAAACAACAGTTCGAAAAATAAAAAATATTACTGGTGCCCTTGCTCCTCTGGCTGATAAGCAGAGGCTAGGGTAGCCTTCCTCTCAATTATTATTATATTATTATTTATTGAATTTATATACTGGCCTACAACCGGGGGTCTCAGGGCGGTTCACAGAATAAAATCAAGATATAAAACCACAAAATACCTAATAAAATAACAGCCCCCCTCCCCACAACAAAAACAGCCCAGCAGCCCCCCTCCCCACAACAAAAAACTTTTTAAAAGGGTATAGGATGTCAATCGGATCAACCAAAGCCCTGGTTAAAAAGGAACGTTTTTGCCTGGCGCCCAAAGGTATATAATGAAGGTGCCAGGTGAAATTCCCTGGGGAGAGCATTCCACCGACAGGGACCCACCACAGAGAAGGCCTGTTCTCGTGTTGCCACCCTCCAGACCTCTCGAGGAGGCACACGAAGGAGGGCCTCAGAAGATGATCTCAGGGTCCGGTAGGTTCAAATGGAGAGAGCCGGTCCTTGAGGTATTGCGGTCCTTAGCTGTTTAATTCTGAGCTCTCAGATCAATTGGCAGTTGGAGCTGAGTGTTCTTTCATTTAAAGGGGGGGGGAGGAACCAGGCAGAGAGCCTTCTCGGTGGTGGCGCCCGCCCTGTGGAATGCCCTCCCATCAGATGTCAAGGAAATAAACAACTATCTGACTTTTACAAGATATCTGAAGGCAGCCTTGTTTAGGGAGGTTTTTAATATTTGATGTTTTATTATGTTTTTAATCTGTTGGGAGCCGGATGGGCGGGGTATAAATAAATCATTACCATCACCATCACCACTGTCTGGCCAATGGTTGAGGCCAGGCTGGCCTTCAACTTGCCACTTGTATTCTTCCTAAAAGAGAGGAGATGCAGCATCCCCGTGAAGGTCCTTATTCTGTTGACTAGCGGCAGAGGCCTTCCCCTCACTTCCGGAGTCCCAGGGCGAATGGTACTTGGAGTACACCTTCCTTCCAGCAGCGAGAAGGAGTAAGGAGTTACAGCTGCTAATTCAGAACGTGGTCCAATATGGTATGTTTTGGTTTCTTAAATCACCGTCTCTCTTTCATATTTATCTGCCCAGGCACTAATGCAGCAGTAGTTGTCAAAATCAAGTACCGCAGGGACAAGAGCTATCTTCCTTTAGGAACATAGGAAGCTGTGTTATATTGAGTCATACCATTGGTCCATCTAACTTAGGACTGTGTACACCAGGGTTTCCCAAACTTGGGTCTCCAGCTGTTTGGGGGGACTACAACTCCCATCATCCCTAGCTAGCAAGACCAGTGGTCAGGGTTGATGGGAATCGTAGTCCAAAAGCTGCTGGGAACCAAAGTTTGGGGAATCCTGGTCTACGTGGAGTGGTGGCCGCAGCTCTCTCCAGGATTTCAGGCAGGGTTGTTTCTGGAGATGCCAGGGATTGAACCTGGGAGCTTCTGCACGCAAAACATAAGCTACGGACCTTCCCCAAACACTATTGGAAAGAATAACAGTGAACAAGTAGGGTTTCCTGCCCCATCCCCCAATAAATGTTAAAACAGATCAATTTATTTGTTGCTGCTTTATGGGGCAAATGTGCTTACGCCACAAATGACACCTTTATTCTGCGGGCTTGAAAAAAGAGCTCTGCTAATTATATTTACTGTTCCAGTTGATCCTTGCTGAGTTGCACTCTCTTCCTACGGTTCTCTCTAATCTTTTCCTCCTCTTTTAGTATGGCTTTTTGACGTTCACATTCTACTTCTGCATCTCTGCAGCGGTACAGGTTTTCTTTTACCTTTTTAAATTCAATCTGAGCATCTCTTTCTTTTAAGCATTCGGTAAGTAAGAGGGCTCTCTGCAAAATAAAATTGCAACGTTTGATAGGGATTATTTTTATTGCTTTAATTAAACAAACTATTTTAAAACAATAAATGATGCACCAGTGATGTAAGTATTATACTAATGACGTTTCCCCTTAACAACAGTAGCTGATAATTTCTAATGTGTTAAGAGAGAGAACTCTGAAAGTTGTTACATGATACTTAATAACATGTGTGGGTTTATATTGTCTTGTGTTTGTTATTCCAATATATTATAAACAAGTTCAATTACTCTATAAAATGATCATGAGGTTGTCTTCCTTTTCTAACTCTGACCATGTTTGTCGATTTTATCGTATTTACAACCTCCCAGATTTTGATTACCCAGTTCTCTGCTGATAATGAGTTTTTTCTTCTTTCCACTTAGGTGCTAGTCGTTATACAAGCAACAATCAATAAATTTATGACCATTTCTCTATTGTCTGTTAAAACGCGAACTTTCACATACCCAAACAATATTGGGTATGTGGGTTCATTAGAAATGTATACCCTGCTTTAACATCAGTTTCGTTTATATATTTCAATCCAAAGAATCTTCGTTTGGGGACAAGACCAATTTTTTTTTTTTTTTACATATCTGCATTTGTTGCTTTACATAGCCAGCATATATTGCTTGTTGTCCTAGATATATGGTTCAATCTTGATAATGTAAAGTACCATTGAAATATAAGTTTAGATGTTATATAATTAGAGAAGTTTGCCAACTCACAAGGTTAGGGGAGGGGACCATGAGCCTAAGTCACTTGGTTCATGCCACAAAGGTATAGGGATTGGAGCTGACAGGTGAAAGCAGGTTGCTCTGATTTCTGGGTAGAGGCAGAGAGCTGGGTGCTGCCTCTGCTTGCTTCATCAAACAGGTTGATGGAGGAAAGCAAGTTTCTTTCAACTGGGGAAGGTCAAGTAAACAGGATGCTATCTCAGAGTCCCCGTACCAGTGTTTCTTGAATAGCCTTGGAATCCACTCCTGTCTGGGGCCTATACACATTAAGACGAGGTGGGGGATGGCAGTGATTCCTGGACAGTTTGGGATGTGACTGGCCTGCTTTGCAAAGAAAGGCATAAGCTGGTTCTCATGGCCTCACACAGAGCTATTACCCTCTTCCAATATTAATGATCTGTGTCAATGAAACCAATTTTTCAAATTTGTAAAGAGGGCTACCTGATAGCAGTTTTTTACTGATGGGAATGCTAGTCCCCCACTGCTTATTGTATAATTAGACAATGTTTTTCCAGCTACTCTCAGCTTCTGCTGATCCCAAGCAAAGCTTATTAACAGCCATTTTGATTGTGCCTATTTCGCTCATTTAATACAGCTTCTATGTTGAACATATGCCCCACATTAAAGTGAAATAATAATAATAATTATAAATGTTACATGGAAGTCTTTCACTCTCTCATTCTGATAGTACTGATAGAGTTTGGATTCTTCCACTGCCTCTTTTCGCTTCTGTGCTTCATACTTTGCTTCTTCCAGGTCAACCTTTCTTTTTTCTTCCTCTTCCCTCTCCAGACGCTCTTTCTTGGCTACAACTTTCGCATGTGCCATACCCTGCAATGCAATATTTTATTCATTCATTCATTCAATATTGTTGCAATCTGTCTGTCTAGAGAAAAAATGGAGTACACCTCTGGTGATGAAGTCAAACCGATGTGTTAGCAGCACCAAAGTGACCTCCTCAGGGCACAAGCCTGGGCAGTATGTATAGAGGTCCTGTGCTGCCCAGACAACAAGACCCACCCCCTCTCAGCCTAGCTGATCTGGTCCAAAGAAAAGCAGTGATACATTTGGCACCAGCTTGGCTGCAGGAGTTGCCGGAAAGAATCATACAAGGCACCGTCTTAGGGACTCCACTCCAGGTTTGTGCAGGGTTTACTTCTTACTCTTTTCTTCTCCTGAAGATATCCCACAAGGCAGTAGAGGTTTAGGATCAGTTTTCCCCTTCTCCTAGATGGGCTACCTTCCCAGGTTAACAAGCCCCATCTGTCCTCACATCCCTCTATAGCACATATAGAAACTGCCTTCTTGACAATTGGACCCACTATTAGTCTCATCCATTCAATCCGCCAGAGCCTGTCTTTGCAAACCCTACCTCACCTAGGGCTTGAGACCCATCAGCTACCCACACCTGGTTTATCCAGCCAGTTGAAGCCACTCCCAGAGAGTGGCTGCTGTCACAGGTGAAAGCTGAGGGCAGGGTGGGGATCAAAGGTGGAGAAATTACCCCAGAAGGAGTATGGCGCATACCCCACCAGAGGTACTACCCCTCCCCTAACCCCCTATGCACCCAACTTCCTCGCATGATGCATTATAATAAAGTACTCAAGTAAGACATTTGGTCTAGAGCAGGCATAGGCAACCTTCGGCTCTCCAGATGTTTTGGACTACAATTCCCATCATCCCTGACCACTGGTCCTGTTAGCTAGGGATCATGGGAGTTGTAGGCCAAAACATCTGGAGAGCCGAAGGTTGCCTATGCCTGGTCTAGAGTAATAAACAGGCATTTGTTCATTTATAAACTACTTACTAACATATTTTTTTTTACATATAACCCACTGCTCTGGCACAAGCATGCCGCACATTATGACACCAAGCAAGGCACCCAATGTTGCAGATACAATCTCAATGTTGAGGATCAGAATGTTGTTGTTTAAACTAGCATCAATTACACTAATACTCAGCAGAATGAGCAGCAGAGAGCAAGGATCTGCCATCACCAGCCACTGCTGTTTTCGCCAGCTGGGCTGACTCCTCCCCTCACCTTCACAGAGTCTTGTCCTGTGAGAAGGAGCAGGACCATTTATATGAGGATGACGGTATCTACTGGGTGTCTATGAGCCATGAGCCTACCTGCTATGATGCCACAAAGTGTTGGCAGATTTCATTTAGGCCCCAGGAGATGAAGGCCCCACCTAGTAAGGTCAACAACTTCTGCTGCATTGCAGTCACTTCCAGGTAGGTTGGGTTGCCAGGCTATTTCTTAGGAGCCACCAACCAACAAACAAACAATGATCAGCCTATTTCCATCCAATCTGTTGATTTAAAAAACCTTGTACCTTTAAGATCATGGCGCCTGAGTGTGTGTCTTTTCTTTGATCCCCCACAACATCCCATTTTCCTATTTTGTCATTTATTTGTTTTTAGTCTGCAAACCTGAGGGCAGGGTCTGTGTTATTTTTATCAATTTGTAAGCTCCTCTGGAAGCTTTTCTGGTTGAGGAGTGGGACCTATACATGTAAATAGTGCTCAACAGTCTGCATGGTAAATCAGTGTTATTTTTTATCTACTGCAATATGAGTTGACCTGAAAAATTCATGGTTGAAACGAGTTCTGAACCCAGGACTTCCCAGTTCACACTATAAAATTATCATCATCATCATTATTATTAATTAAATCACCTGAGGATCACAGGGAGGTTTACAACATAAAAATACAATACAAAATGAGAACAGAAGATACCTAAATAAAAAATAAAATCAAACCAACCCCCCCCCCCCCCGCAACCAACATATTTAAAAGGCCATAGAATGTTTAATCAGTCAAAGGCCTGGATATAAAGAAACATTTTTGGCTGGCACCTAAAGATAAATAATGAAATGGGGAGTGCATTCTACAAATGGGGAACCACTGCAGAAAAGGTACATTCTTGTGTTGCCTCGCTCCAGACCTCTCATGGAGAAGGCATATGAAGAAGGGCATCAGAAGCTGATTTCAGGGTCCAGGTAGGTTCATATGGAGAGAGGTGCCCCTTGAAGCATTGTGGTCCCAAACCATTTAAGGCTTTACAGCAAATTGAATTGGGCCAGGAAACCAGTACAGTAGGGGCCAGGATTGTTGTTATATGCTCAATCCATCTTCCCCTGGTGAGCAACCTGGCTGCCGAATTCTGCACCAGCTGAAATTTCCGAACCGTCTTCAGAGGCAGCCCCATGTATATCATGTTGCAATAATCTATTGCTGATAAACACATATATTCTGATTTTACTGAAACTCTTTTGACTGACCAACCCAGTACTGTAGTAAGAAAAAGGATAGCAATACAACCAGGACTGTCATAAACATTCCACAGACATTGAACTGTATGTGTGTCACTTACCGCAATAGTGTTATGCCAGTTTTTCACAAGTGCTTGAGACTTTAAGTGCAGATCTTTCCGCTCCTTCCTTTCAGCGCGAAGCCGGGCTGCTTCTCTTGCTGGGGCAGTGAGGCTATCGTGAATCCTCTCCCATTCTTTTTTGGGGAGTATAGTTATTTGGCGGAGATCTACTCCCACCGGAAGAAATATTCCCTCCACAAGATCATCTTCGTTTGCTAGATATGAAAAAAAAAAAGTTTTCTGTCAAATGTCGTTTATGACTCTTTCACCTTCTGGCCAAAACAATCATGCTTTCATACCAGGTTGAGATAGCAGCCCTGGGCACGCTGTATGATGGAGATATCTTCACACTGCAACCCTAAAAACATGTTCATTCTCTGGTTTCAGCGAGAATGCTCCCAAGTAAAACGTTCATAGGATTAAAGCCTTATAGGTCTGCAGAGATGCAAACACTTCAGAGTTCAGGGGGACTTATTCCCAGATAAATGACAATGTACAGGATTTGTCAAAATATTGGGGCCATTGGGTACATTTTTTATTTTGGGAGGGTGCCATGGGCACCACCCTCTCTGGTAGCTTTTATTTGCCCTTCTCCAGCTCAATCATTCCTGCTACTTTCCAACCAGGGGGTTCGAAGATAGCTACCCTCTCCTCCTCATTACAGGGTTTGTGGGTGCATACAGGCTTCACAGCCACCATGGAAATAAGTCCAAATGGTGTCACTATGCCTCACACCGGTCACCCCAGCAATATAAGATTTCAGCCTTAGTCAACTTATGGATTCCTCATAGTGAAATAACCACAACATCGAGGACATGTCCCAGGGGCCATTGGCTATGTGAAGGAAGTTAAGACCTGAAAACAGAAGTGGCAAAAAGTCCCTATCTAGGATTCTGTTATGAGGGGGTAGAAGACTGTTTAGGAAATAAGGTATATAACATTTTCCAAGACACCCCACCTTAAGCCTATCACAGTTAAGGCCACATAAATGAAAATGTCAATAGCCGGGAAGCAGGGCAAAAATGAAATGCATAGAATATAAGCCACAGTTCCTCTTAGGATAGAGAAGGCCCCATCTGGGTTAGTGGCAGCACCCAAAGTGTCATTTTCCTGCTAACTACAGCTTTTAAATTCAAACAGCAAAGCTGAAATCTCCATCTTCAGGTGTAGCCCCATTCATTCATTCGCTTTGTATCCCGCCCCTCCGCCCGGAGATCTCGGGGCAGTTCACAGCATAAAAATACAAGATAAAAACACAAAATACATAAATAATAATAATAATAATATTTCTTCAATTAAAAAATGTTTTCAACACTGCACTGTACAAAGCTCCTTGTATGCCGTGTCGCTGACAAACCCATCGACTCCGATTTCACTGAATCTCTTTTGACTGACCAACAACCCAGCAGTTAAGAGAAAGGATAGAAAGACAACAGAGAAAAATCGCCCCCCACCCAACCGCCCCGCATTTTGCCAGGGCGAAGGCGTCAACCCTCATGAGGAGGCTCAACTGGCAGCATCATCAACAGGCGCATCATCAACCGGGACCGCCACCCTCCTCCTCCTCCTCCTCGGACACCCAAGCAGGCAGCGCCTCCTTCCCTTCACACGCACGCGTGGCTTGGCGTTCCTGCTCTCGGCGCTTCCTGGCGAGCGCGGCCTGGCGGGCGGCGGCGGCCTTCATGGCGGGAGGCGACCCGCCGCCGACGCGCGACGACGACGACGACGACGACGCGACTCGGGGCTTTAGCGCGCGTGCGGCGGTTGCCAGGCAACGGCGGGACGGCGGCGTCGGAAGGGAGGGAAGTGACGCGACGTTCTGAGGCGGCGGCGCGAGAGTTGTCCGCGCGCCGCTCACGTGACCCGGCTTCGAAGGAGACGTTGCAGGTCAGTGCGGCCGGGCGAGTCGAGCCGCTGCAGCTGCTGCTGCTGAAGCAGCGGCGGCAGCGGTTGTTGTTGTTGTTTGCTATTGCGGCTATTTACCTCCCCCCCTCCTCCTCCTCCTCCGCGCGCGTGCGCGGCCGCCGCTCAGCCGGTCCCTCTGCCTTGTCCTCCGCGCTTCCGCCGGGCTCCGGCCCGCAGGCGGCCCCAAACCGTAGGGCGACGGTCCGGGTTGGGTGGTGGATGTGGGGTGGCGGGGTGGGGAGGGGAAGGATGGAACAGGGACAGGGTCTCCCCGCAGGCTTTTTCACTTTGCCGTGTGTGGGACTCTTAATGGCTGCGATTAAATATTTGCCCAGTTATTATAGAGAGGTGGAAGGGACCCCGAGGGTCATCTAGCCCAACCCCGTGCAGTGCAGGAATCTCCAGTCAAGCATCCAACGTCTGCTTTAAAAACATCCAAGGAAGGAGAGTCTGTTCCACTGTCGGAACAGCTCTTACCGTCAGAAAGTTCTTGATGTCCTTTTGTTTTTGTTTATTTACTTACTTATTAAATGTGTATATCACCCTATGAGGCAGTTCTCCTTCCTTTGTAATTTGAAGCCATTGGTTCGGGGGTCCTCCCCACTGGAGCGGGAGAAAACCATCTTGTTCCCTCTTCCATGTGACAGATAATTAGAGATGGCTGCCCTATCTCCTCTCTTCTTATCCAACTTGCACATACCCAGCTCCCTCAACTGTTTCTCACAAGGCTTAGTTTCCAGACCCCTGATCATCTTTGCTGCCTTCCTGTGCACACGTTCCAGATAGTCAACGTTCTTCTTAAATTGTGGTGCCCAAAACTGGACACAGTATTCCAGGTGTGGTCTGACCAAGGCAGAATATAGCGGGACTATGACTTCCCTTGATTGGAACACTATACTTAGGCAGGTGCAGCCTAGAATATCATTAGCTTTTTTTTGCTGCTGCATCACACTGTTGACTCATGTTCACCTTGTGGTCCACTAAGACCCCTAGATCCTTTTCACATGCACAACTGGCAAGCCAGGTGTCCCCCAACTTATATTTGTGCAGTGGATTATTCCTGCCTAAGTGCAGAACCTATTGACATTCATTTTGTTAGTTTTGGCCCAGTTGTCCAATCTGTTAAGGTCCTCTTGAATCCCAACTCTGCCTTCAGCGGTATTGGCTACCACTCCCAGTTTGGTGTCAGCTGCAAACTTTTATGACCATCCCCTCAATACCTTCATCCAAGTTGTTTATAAAGATGTTGAACAGGCCCAGGAGAGAACCCTGCAGCACCCCACTTGCCACTTTTTTCCAGGATGATGAGGAACCATTAGTGAGCACACTTTCAGATCCAGTCGGGTAACCAGCTACAAATCCACCTAACAGTTTCCTCACCTTGCTCATACTTTGCCAGCTTCTTTGCAAGAATAACATGGGGGACTTTGTCAACAGCCTCACTGAATTGCTCCTTCCCTTAAAAAAAAAAAAGCATGCAAGGCAATGTATGTTGTAAAGATTATGAATACGATTCAGCTGGTGGGGAGCTGAGAAAGCAGTATCTGCCTTCATAGGCTTAAATGTACACATGTATGCTCTCACCTGAATTTCCTTGGCTCTTCTTTCCTCTCTTCCTAACTAGATCTGTGGCGGCAGCGATGGAAAGCTTCAGACGGCAGCTTGCTTGGGAACTGCTGGGCGGAAGCTGAATAGTGGAGCAGCTTACCAGACTGTTTCTGTCTCCTATTTTTTCTTCCTTCCCCTCAGGACAAGGTAAATAGTGTTCTGATGTTGAGCACTGGCCCAAACTGTCTGTTACGAGCATAATCTGCAGTGATGCTTGAGCTCTATCCTCCTTTGTCATCTCCCCTCACACAAGAGGGGAGGAGCTTAAAATCTGAGAATCTGGTTTGTTATAAACTGCAGTTTTCTGTTTCATTCAACTGCACCAAACTATAGTTTGCTATCAGACTTGTATCTGAAACCTATAAGGCAAGAATAGGGAACCTATGGCCTCCAGATTTGCCAGACTACAATTCCTGAAAGGAACTGGAATCCAACATCAGCTGAAGGGTCAAAAATTCCCCACACCTGCTATAGGGTATGGTAAATAATTGCATATTCCAAATGGGTTTCATATCATAGGATATTGTAGATTGTAATAATTTCAAAAGCACGCTTAAATACTGCTATACACAACCTGATTTCTGAATAAGAGACAATATTTCCCCCCGGCATAATTGCATTTCTAAGATCATGGTCAAACTATAATATATTAATATAATACAGTAATAGCATACTTAAGCAAATAATTCTTTCTCATTTCCAGGTTTATATTTATCCAACAACAATGAAGGTCCTTCTGGTTTTTGATTTTGACCATACAGTTGTAGATGAAAACAGTGATACTTGGATTGTGAAATGTGCACCAGCTTCCAAGCTTCCTGATGAAATTAAAAATTCCTATCGAAAAGGATACTGGACAGAATATATGGGCAGAGTCTTCAGATACCTGTGGGACATTGGCATAAGAGAAGATGAGATGAAAAGAGCTATGACAGCAATCCCTTTTACTGCAGGAATGAAAGAGCTGCTAGATTTTATTGGCAAGCACAAAGACATTTTTGACTGCATAATTATATCGGATTCCAATGCAATATTTATTGATTGGATTTTAAAAGCTGCTGATGTATCTCAAGTATTTGATGAAGTGTTTACAAATCCCGCCAGTTTCAATGACGGTGGCTCTCTCACTGTGCAGAATTGTCACGCTCATGATTGCGCAAAGTGTCCTGTAAACCTCTGCAAGAGAAAAGTCTTGGAAGACTTCCTAGAACATTTAAAGCCCAAGGTGAAATACTCACAAGTTATATATATAGGCGATGGTGGGAATGACCTGTGCCCAGTAATGTGTTTGAAAAAAAGCGATGTTGTTATGCCAAGACAAGGGTATATGTTGGAGAGCTTGATTTCTCAGTTGTCTCAGAATCTTGTTCCCATGGAGGCATCGGTTGTCGTCTGGTCATCTGGATTTGAGATACTGGCCTACTTAGAAGTACTTACAAAAGGATAGAACTAATTAATACTGGGTGGTGCTTTCTGAATCTTACAGCAGAATCGTTTCTTTATGAATGTTAGAAAAAAATAACTTTGTTTATGCTACTTTGATTCACTGTCTTCCCTTGTGCAAACTCGGTGGGGTGGGGTTCCTGAGAAAGGAGGGAAATTCATCAAAAGCAGCAGATGCCGAAGGTTGCATTTCTATAGACACTTACCAGCAAGTCCCGTTGAACCCTAGAGGGCTTACTTCTGAGTAGACATGTATAGGATTGCACTGGAAGTCGTCGTTAAATGTACTTGCCATGTAATAGCTATGTTACAATGAGATAAGCTGTCGGTAGGGTATGTTTCATGAGATGTAGAAACTTTTTCCCCTCTAATTATCTGATGGAGAGGAGAAATTTAGCAAGAGCTATAGCTAGCGTTGCACTGTGGTGCCTCAGTGCCACGTTCAGCAACAGCTATCCATTTAAGATGATAGGTATCCCTATGAGCTAACTTTTAAAAGATTGTTAATATCATGTGAGTTGTGGCTTTGGCTTTTGGTCTTGTGAACATCCCTCACCCGGAGCGCCTTGCAACCATTACAATTCAGCTGCTATTTGCAAGAAACGTAAAACTTCCACACTATGTGAGTAACAAGCCATTTCTGTATAACCTTCTGAAGCTCTTTCTTGAGGGAGAGTTGCTTCCCTTAGTCACAAAATCAGCCTAGAAACGGGGGCTAATTTTGTCGCACGCACATCTCATCCCAACGTGGCTCTTTTACATTATTTAGCAAACAGCCAGCGTAATTCAGTATCGACCACTAATCACAAAGTGAAAGCTGATACCGTGTGTAGGCAGCATTAACAAGGAATAAATGTGAGCAACGCTTGAAGGTTTCCTGTTGTCTGACTTCACGTGCCCATGCAGTGTCTGCTTTAATTGCATATGCCCTGTAAATAAGTTAAAAGAGATGATGGAATGATACCTGTACTCCTTGTAACAGGTAAAAAAGGTGCTTCATATTAATGCAGCCTTCCATGTTTGCTTGGAAGTAATTCTCGGTAATTTCAATAGGATTTACTTCCATGTATGTGTGCATAGGATTGCAGCCTTTAAACAAGTCAGTTTTGCTAAAACAAGTGTCCTGTGTATGATAATGTTGGAAAGGAGAATGTATCAATCTGATGCTGATGCATCTTAATGAAAGTTCCTGTTACTGAGACACCATGTTTTGTACCTCTTTGTAATACCTCTGAGGATATTTACCCAGGAGTTTGTGGTCCATCTTCCTATGGCATTTTATTAGCATTAGAATGGTGTGTCTGAAATGAAGGGTTTGAAAAGTGGCATATATTGATAAACAGTATTGTGTTGACCAAACTTTTACCCTATTGTGAAAGGTGATTGTGTTAAAATGTTTTGCTTAATATGTGGAAAAAAATATTTAGATAAATTGGTTTTCCTTCCAGTTTTTGAAAGCATACACGAAGAGTAAAGAGCATAACCTGGTAGGCTTCCAGATTCTAGTAATTTGGTGGCAAACATCCCTTTGACAAGTTTACTTAGCAATCTGCTAAAATTCAAATATTGAGGTACAGTGATCAGTGGATTTCCTTGAAGATCCATTTCTTGCCCAGTTGTTATTTTGTCTGCATACAATGTGCCTGCTGCGATTTTTGGAGTATGTATATTCTTTAAAAATAAGAAAGATATAAATTTAATTTATCCTGTTTGTAGTTTTGTATTTAAGGATTCATGCTTATATAAAGAATACTTAATTAAATATTTTATTAAGTAACTACATTACAGTTTGATGTCTTTTGCTTTAATGTAAAATCTTGCTGCAGTGGAAATAAACAGAAGCAACCTACATTTGTATAAACAGATCTGATATTACAGAGATACTCGAGATTTTTGCACTCTTGACAGTGAAAGAACAAAAATACAATGGCAGTAATCCCATTGAATCAACTCTAATACAAATAACCTGTAACTGGCCTCAGTCAGCACCCCGAAACCCTTCTAAAATAACATTTCCACCTACTAAAAACTATGAAAATGTCAGGTTTTGCAGGTAAGGCGTTCCAAAGTTGTGCTGCCACAGAAAACGACTTGCGAGTCATTGCCAAGCTGCTGATAAGTTCTGGAAAGGTTATCCTATCCTTGAATGCTCCCTTTTCAGAATTTTTTTTTGCTCTGCTGTAGCATGCTACTTTCAGTGTAAACTCCTTACATGATAAGGTCGTAGGAGAAGCGAACGTTTAGGTTCAGGATGTTATAGGAATTATAAGGTCTCAAATATAGAATAAACGATAATTGCACAAGGTAAATACACATACATAAGTATATAAATAGTCTAAAATAGAACTGGAGAGCAGCAATCCAAAAGCCATCTGGGCTTTCTAAAGACTACCTTATTTTTCGCTTCATAAGATGCACTTTTTTCTTCCTAAAAAGTATGGGGAAATATCTGTGCATCTTATGGAGGGAATGCTGGTCCCTGGAGCTGAATTGCCCAGGGGCCAAAAGAGGATCATGCTTTTTATTTTACAAAGAGAAAAGGGGGTGTTGAAAGGACCCCGCTCAACAGCTGATCAGCAAGAGATCAGGAGAGAGATAAGAGTACCAGCTCCCTTTCAGCCCCGCCCTCCATTGTTGAATGTGCTGCAGAGGGAGGTTGTTTGTTTCCCCAGCGACATGTGACTTGCTGATTAGATTATCTGTCTGGAAACTGTAGAAAAGGCTCCCTTTCCTTTAGAAGCTGCAGAAATGTGGGTTGAACCCCATAAAAATGGGGCTTTTCCTCTTTGGTTTTCCCCCTTTGCAAAAGGAGCTTTGCTTTTCCCCCTTTGCAAAAAAAGCTGCAAAACCTTTAGCTGACCCTCAAAAAAACCAGGGATTTTCCCTTTGCAAAAAAGCTGCAAAACTTTTAGCTGATCCTCAAAAAACAGGGCTTTTCTCTTTGAAAAAAAGCTGCAAAACTTTTAGCTGATCCTCAAAAAAACAGCTTTTAGAGGAGGAAAACCAGAAAAAAATTCTTGTTTCCTCTAAAAACAAGGTGCGCCCTATGGTCCAGTGCGCCCTATGGTGCGAAAAATATGGTAAATATTTCCTCTGCCTCCTTAATCCCCCTTGCCTGAGAAAAGATAGGCAGATAGCAATCTGGAGAAGTTCCTGAAGGGATTCCTCTCCTATATCTATGAACCTCCTTTGTATTAATTGTCATTGTTTGCCCAGATGCTCTGCATTGAGGGATGTCTGATGGGCATCCTGATTGGACAGTTAAGTCCAGTCAAGGGGACTGGGATTGCGGCGCTCATCTCACTTTCAGGCCGAGGCAGCCGGTGTTTGTCCACAGACAGTTTTCCGGGTCATGTGGCCAGCATGACTAAACCGCTTCTGGTGCAACAGGACACCGTAATGAGTGCCAAAGTGTACAGAAACGCCTTTACCTTACTGCCGCAGCGGTACCTGTTTATCTACTTCAGGGGTCAGCAAACTTTTTCAGCAGTGGGCTGGTCCACTATCCCTCAGACCTCGTGGGGGGCTGGAATATATTTTTTTTTTGGGGGGGGGAGAACTAATTCCTATGGCCCACAAATAACCCAGAGATGCATTTTAAATAAAAGCACACATTCTACTCATGTAAAAACACCAGGCAGGCCCCACAAATAACCCAGAGATGCATTCCCAGACCATCCGCGGCCCAGAATGAGAAGGCAATTGGCCTGCATCTGGCCCACGGGCCTTAGGTTGCCTACCCCTGGGCAAGCCCAAGAGGCTCAGTGGTTTAGACCACAATGCCACCCGCTCCCCTAAATGTTTTGTGTAAACTGTGTCTGTAACTATGTGAAACTTGCTAAATCCTCAGGAATATCATACCTTGGCCCGCCTGAGCCACAGTAACCCCACCTTATGTGTGATGTAATTTCTGACCATTTGTAGATGGGATGTGCTCCTTCTCCACGCCAAAATGCAAACCCTTAAAAGAGATGTTTCTTCTTGGTTCTGGGTCTCTCTTTCCCCCTTGCTAGCAGGGGAGGGAACTCTGTCGCAACAGAAAAAAATAAATATCTGCCTTGTTTTCGCTGCATTCAGCCTCCATCCATTCATCTCTGACCGATCATGGACTTAGGGGAATCATTCCCTTGGGGCATTGGGCAGCAAAAGCCAGCCACCCTTATTTTTCCTATATCATTGGTTCTTGGGGGCTCCCATTAAGTTCTGTGCAGCAGCAAGCAGCCTGCAATGTGGTCCCCGGCTGGACCAGGACTGGGCAAGGCAAAACACACACCCAGGGCCGGATTTAGGTTTGATGAGGCCCTAAACTACTGAAGGTAATGGGGCCCTTTATATGTCCGGCTGTCCTTTGTCAACAACAAATTGTCGCTCTTTTTTGTGTTGAATAGCCTATATGCTATATGGTAATTTATTGACCTAATGAGTATCTCAAGCCATCTGCACATGCAGAATGTAGGCACTCTATATATAGAAATGAGCAAACCAGTGATATTTTAGGGAGCAGGCTAGCAGGCAGGGGCCCATGACTTACATCATAGGAGCCTACACAACACAAAACACTGTTGCCCTATGTAAGTTTTACTTTATTTTTTTCAATCTTATATTTTGGAAATGTACATCCAGGTTTTGTTTTTTCTTTAATTTTTTGGGGGGGCCCCCAAGAGAGTGGGGCCCTAAACTATAGCTTGTTCAGCTTATACCTCAAGCCCACACTGCCACACACCCCTCAGGCCCCCTCAAGCCCCACGCTCCCAAGTCAGCCTGGGAAGCCTGAGGCGGCAGAAGCTATTAAAGGGACCTCGTTGCCTTCGGCCTCCAGGGAGCAGCGGGTGGGGACGACCTTGTGGGGCGGAGGGAGAGGCAGCCGAGGCACCAAAATAGGAGTTGCTGCCGGTGCTTCTGCTGCCGTGCAGGCCATCTGCTCGCGGACAGCTTGGCAAGCAGCAGCGCCATGGATGAGCGCCTCTTCCTTGCCAAAGATGGTCAAAGGGTCGCGCGAGGTGCTGCTGCCGCTGCGAGCCTGAGGAAAGAAGCGCCGCCGCCGCGTTTGCTTTTCCGGATAGACCCGCGGCCAATACTTCTGACACGCGCGGGAGAATTGCAACCGGTCGCCCGGGGGCAGAGGCGGCGGTAGCAGCAGCCGGCGCGCAGCGTGGAGACCTTTTTTGCAGGTCCCCCTCGGGCGGCGTTGGTCAGAAAAGAGGACGAGGCAGCAGCAAGAGAGGGGAACTGGTGCCGGGGGTCTCTCCAGCAACCCCCATGATGACAACACCCCCCCCCTTTCCATGCGCGCACAAGGGCCATCCTGAGGGGAGCGCCCGCGCGCGCTCCACGTGCAGCAGCTTGAGGCGATAGACGCGCGCGGCGAGGGGGCCGCCTTCGTTTCGCTTCCCTCGCCCCTCCTCGCGGCCGCCTTTTGTCTCGCGCTTTTTTTTATTATTTATTTCGGGAACCGGGCGCGCACCTCCCCTCCAGCCGAGCTCGCCCCGCCGAGCTGCGTGTGGAGAGCAGGTGGGTCTCCGCGCCGCGCGCCGCTGTGTGTATGGGTGGGTGGAGAGGTCCAAGTGCGAGCGAGAGGGGTGTCTTGTTTGTGTCGCGCTCTTGGCCTTTGGAAATGTGTCTGGAGAGAGGCGACAACCTTCGCTCCCCAAACAGAGCCCTCCTCGCCCGTTTCTTATCGACAGGCAAGGCGGGGGCTTTCCCCCCTAGTCTTCTTCCCGAGCGCGCAGAACGAAACGTGTGACTTCGAATTGGCTCCCGTGTCTCGCTTTTGTCTCGCTGCAAGGTGCAGGAGAAATTGCTGGCTTTTCTCTGCAGGCGCCAGTTTCTCATTTATGTATACGCTAAACAAGCTACAGTATAGCTAAGGGCCCCACTGTCTTGGGGGGGGGGGCAAAAAAATTATGAGTCGTTGTAAATTGTGTTTCTAAGGAACTGCCAAATGCAGCCAGTGTGTTTGCATTATTCAGTTTGCTATGGATAAAAAATCATTTTAAGTTAGAGCTTAATAATTATTTCACTATTAATATACTTCTTAATTGTATTTCACTATTAATATACTTCTTAATTGTATTTCACTATTAATATACTTCTTAATTGTATTTCAGTTCAACAGTGACTTTGATAAAATACATACCGGGTACTTTGTTATGTGCAAATGGCTTTAAATACCTATCAGGTCCATAAATTACCATATAGCATATATTCAACAAAAAAACAAAGGGCAGCTGGACATATAAAGGGCCCCATTATCTTCAGTAGCTTAGGCCCTCATCAAACCTCAATCTGGCCCTGGCAGGCGCTGTGCTTTTGAACTCATACATAGCAGCAGGAGTCCAGACTTTCCTGCGCTCTCATGTGCGGTGCTGCGTCCTGTGATTCTAAGGTAGAGAAGTTGCAATCCCACTTAATGGGGGAAGAAGCCCCATTGAATCCAGTAGGTTACGCAGCTGCAAATAAAACGTTCCAAGGGTGCTGTAAAGTTGCATTATACAAATGTGACACTAGATGGTGACGGTGAGCTATGGCAGATTCAATATCTCTTTTTCAAAACTTTTTTTTTTTTAAAGCTTTTAATACTCTGGGCGGCTCCCAACAGAATATTAAAAACACCATCAAACATTAAAAACTTGCCTTCAGATGTCTTCTAAAAGTCAGATAGAATAAGAATTTTCACAACGTTTTTTATACGTGTCTTGATGCCACCTAGGACTTACTTCCAAGTAAGCATGTTTAATATTGTCCTGCAAGTCCCATTACATTAAACAGGAGTCACTCCCTACTAGCCTAGCCGTGCAATCCTACGACACATGTCCACTCAGAAGTAAACCCCATTGTGTTGCATGGGTTTTACTCCTGGATAAGTGTGCTTAGGCTTTAATTAACAAAAAAAATTAAAAATCACTGATTGGTCATTGATCCGAATACAAGTTTTTGGAAACTGAAGTCAAAGTACCGGTAGATTTTATTTTATTTCTATTTTAGCCATCCCATCTGGTGCCTGTTAATTGAGAGATGTATTGCTGTATAAGTATGTTTGTTTATACAGTATATATTCTTTCTTTCAAGAGAAATACTCAGGTCATTTGATGCTGTTCCATTGTTAAAAACAAACAAGATACCGGCATGGTTAGTAGAAGCCTGATGTATCCTACTTTGATTTTTCGTAATGTATATAAATTATTAAAAATAAAATAGTTTTAATCCAGACAGGTGGAGTTATGTTGAAATCCATGGCAGAGATTGGGGGGGGCAAGGTAAGGATTGGGGGGGGCAAGGTAAGGATAAGGGGCTTGTTTAGGATTCGGGAAAGTACAAAAGTTACACAATCAGAGTGATTTAACATGATTAATAATTTCAGCATGCTTGCCAGAGCTGATGGGACCAGGGTGACTGGTGGTTCTAGTACTTGCATATACAACTTCCATTGAGTCAGGAGGGTCTTAAAATGATGTTTCCAGGGAAATATTTATTTTAAAGTTTCTTTTCCTCAAGTATATTCTGTCTGTAGTCTTATATCAGTAGTATACTACTTTAACCTTCAGGTGGGTATACACCTTTATCTAAAATATGGCAAGACCTTGAGATGATGTCCAGATAAGGCAATTTATACTAAAACTAGATAAAGAAGAAGATTTTGAGGTCATTCTTCCATAAGTGTGCATTTACTTATTTACACCTCATTTACTTGTTGATACCTAACACTAGACTTAGCTCTTTGTATTTTACGCCTTATGGACTCTACCATATTGTGGATTTTCTTTAACCTTCTCCTTTTTTGGAGTACCCCTGGTATGAGAAAATCTGGATTGAAGGAGAAGTGTGGGAGGACAGTGATTTGGGGGAGAACATCATATGGACAACAGAGAATTAATGGAGATACAGGAAGCTTAATGTCTCCATTAAACAACAGTATGGATGAGCCCAAAATGAATACAGTATATAAATTCAGTAGGGCTTACTTCTGAGTAAGCAGGCTCTACTAGCTTCATTGCTTCACAATTTCTTGACATTTTATTGCAGTGATGGCATTGACTGAGCAGGAGGAATATACCTATATATACAGAGACGGCTCTCATCCTGTGGAGTTCTTGGATGCATTCAGAACATTCTACCTTGAAGGTGTATTTACTGATATCGCCCTTCAGTGTGCATCAGGCGTGGTTTTCCACTGCCATAAAGCTGTGCTAGCTGCTTGCAGCAACTATTTCAAGGCCATGTTCACCTCTGACATGAAAGAGAAGTCTAAGAACCAGGTCGCACTTTCTGGGCTCAGTCCCACAATACTGGAATCCCTGGTGGTTTACGCTTACACATCAGAGATCCAAATAACAAAGAGAAATGTCCAAAGCCTTCTCGAAGCAGCGGACCTCCTTCAGTTCGCCTCGGTGAAAAAAGCCTGCGAGCGGTTTCTGATACGGCACTTGGATGTCGACAACTGCCTAGGAATGCACTCCTTTGCAGAACACCACGTCTGCTCAGAGCTGGAGAAGGAATCTAGAAGGATATTGCTATCGAGATTTGACGAGGTGTGGGCGCAGGAAGAATTTTTGGAAATCAGCAGCGAGAAGCTCCGGTTCATTCTCTCCAGAAAGAACCTCGGCCTTTGGAAAGAGGAGGCAGCCGTGGAACCCATTGTTAAGTGGGTAGCCTACGACGTGGAAAAAAGAGCCGAGTGCATTTACGATCTGCTGAGCTGCCTCGAAGCAGATTTAGATGAAATGTACCTGAGGTCAGCTTTAAGCTTGCACAAGAAATGCCGGCTGAATGAAAACAAGATCCGGTCTCTAATACACAACGCGCTGCGCCCCAACCCAAAAGCAGTTCCTACGAGGTCTACGGCTGTTATGTACGTGATTGGAGGATACTACTGGCATCCTTTATCTGAGGTGCATGCATGGGATCCAGTCGCCAATGTCTGGATCCAGGGAGCTGACATGCCGGACCACGCGAGGGAAAGTTACGCAGTTGCTAGTCTGGGACCCAACATTTACGTGACAGGCGGCTATAGAACAGACAATATAGAATCCCTTGATGTAATGTGGATATACAACTGCGAAGCCGATGAATGGGTTGAAGGCTGCCCAATGCTTAATGCAAGGTACTACCACTGCGCGGTTACCTTGAGTGGCTGCATCTATGCTTTAGGGGGTTACAGAAAAGGGGCCCCAGCCGAAGAAGCAGAATTCTATGACCCTTTAAAAAAGATATGGGTCCCTATTGCAAACATGATTAAAGGTGAGTGGCACATGCTTATTTGTATTTTCACATGTCGCTTTTAAAACATCAATGAATATTCTAATGACAGTACCCTGATTTTTCTCTCCCCCCCCCCTAAGGATACAGAATTTATTTTTTGTTCAAGCTTTTAAAATACAGCCTGATCATAACATAACAACCTTCTGCCCATGAAAAGAAATGCTTGAGTGAAGAAACATTGTCACTTGCATTTTTTCGCTTAGAAATTATGTTTGATTATTACAGCGGCATTTCTGCTCCAACACAATCTTTCACTGTTGCTTAAGCTTCAAGCGCGTTCATTGTGCTTATTAGCTGTTCATAACTCATTTAGGGAAGTTTTTAATGCTTGATATTTTATCATGTTTTTAATATTCTGTTGGGAGCCGCCCAGAGTGGCTGGGGAGGCCCAGCCAGATGGGCAGGGTATAAGTAAATTATTATTATTATTATTATTATTATTATTAGTCCTGGTCTTAAAAACAGACGGTGAGAGCTGAACCCTATCGCAAATTTAGTCCTGTGAGAAATGAAACAAAACTTGTTGCGTAACAAGAACACAAGTTATGCTTTCCTGGTTTAATTAAGGACATTATCAGGAGCACATTTCTCTTAATATTTTGGATATTGTTGTCTTCTTTTAAATCATTTCAAATGAAAATGTTCAGACTTTTGCATTCTCACTTAAAAGCTTGATCAGCAGAATATATTGCCATACCTACCTTGTTTCTTCTTGAGCACTGAACAAATTACCATATATTCCGGCGTATAAGACGACTGGGCGTATAAGACGACCCCCAACTTTCCCAGTTAAAATATAGAGTTTGAGATATACTCAACCACAGATTTTCCACCCGGCGTATAAGACGACCCCCGACTTTTGAGAAGATTTTCCTGGATTAAAAAGTAGTCTTATACGCCAGAATATACTGTAGCTCTGTGATCAAATGCACATATATAAAATTATCAGAAAAACTTCAAGATAAACCAGAAAAAAGCCTTTAGTGTATAATTTATTATGAAATCATTTAAAATCTTGAATTTATAGTTCTGTATTTCTATACCATTATGCCATTGCTTATATATCGCACCATTATTTATATATTAGTTGTATTACTAACTTGATGGTGAATGTTGCTCCGTTTTAAAGCTTTTTAACAATTTCAGTTTTTATTAATCAGGGGTTGGGAATGCCACAGCCTGTGTCTTGAATGAAGTTATCTATGTCACTGGAGGTCACTATGGTTATCGGGGAAGCTGCACTTACGACAAAGTTCAAAGTTACCACTCTGATATTAATGAATGGAATGTCATCACCACCAGTCCCTATCCAGGTAAGCTTTACTTCCACTCGGCGGCTTGAATAATTGCCTAACAAAAGCAGCAATTTGCCTGTTTTTCTTCCATCAAAAAAAAAAAAAAATATCTGCAGCTGCTCTGCTGATTTGCACCCACACATTAACATTCAAAAGCTCACAGCCAGCTAGCAATACTAGGGCATTAACAGGCATTGTTGAGCAACCCACTTCCTTGCAGGGAGCCCACTGCTGACTCACAGAACCTGCTGCTCCCCTTTGCTGTTTCTGCCTGTTCAGGTTTTTTCCAGTGCTTTTGTATTATGGCCCCCAAACTCTGGTCCTGCTGTATTTCTACCATTTAGGGATTGTAGAGTTGGATGGTGTAGGAATGTTCAGGGAGGCAGGAGAGGATGTATTGTTTATTAATAATATCCTTCCTAACTTGTGCTAGCAAGTTCTATAATTTAGCAGAGTTTTAACATTCCCCTTTAAATGCACAGCGGGTATCTGGTTGCAAGCTTGTTTAAGCTTCTCGCTATAGATTCCTGTTAAGATCACTTCCTTCTCCATCTTCCTTTCGCCATGTCAGCTGCTGTGACTGCCAGTCTGCAGTCACTGGGGTTAACCCCCCATATGGGGTAGATCCACATGTATAGACAGTGGTACCTCGGGTTAAGAACTTAATTCGTTCTGGAGGTCCGTTCTTAACCTGAAACTGTTCTTAACCTGAAGCACCACTTTAGCTAATGGGGCCTCCCGCTGCCGCTGCGCTGCCAGAGCACAATTTCTGTTCTTATCCTGAAGCGTTATTTCTGGGTTAGCGGAGTATGTAACCTGAAGCGTCTGAAACCTGAGGTACCACTGTATACCTTTGTAACTAAGTCTGCCTTCAGGGACCCAACTGTGAACTGATGATGTGAATAAACTACTTTTATATATCTTAAATAAGATTGTGGCCTGTTTATTCTTTTTAAGAGAGAAATAAGGGATCTTACCAGGAATCTATGGTGAGAAGCTTAAACTAGCTTGCAACCAGCTACCCACTGTGCATTTAAAGGGGAATGTTAAAACTCTGCTAAATTATAGAACTTGCTAACGCAAGTGGGATATTAATAAACAATATATCCTCTCCAGCCTCCCTGAACATTCCCACAGAAGGGACCCTGTAGACCATCTAGTCCAGGCCCCTGCAATGCAGGTATATGCAGCTGTCCCATACAGGGATCAAACCTGCAACCTTGGCATTAACAGCACCACGCTCTAACCAACTGAGCTATCCTGCTGCCTGCCCTTTTTCTTCCTTTTCTTCAAATGCTTATTCAGTGTTTTTTGGTACTGTACTCTTTGTTTTACCTGTAGAATATGGGCTGTGTTCCATTGCACTGGAGAACAAGCTGTACCTTGTGGGTGGACAATCGACGGTCACGGATTGCTATGACCCCGAGCAGAATGTGTGGAAACAGAAGGCTGATATGATAGAAAGAAGGATGGAGTGCGGCGCTGCCGTCGTGAATGGATGCATCTATGTGACGGGAGGCTATTCCTCTTCCAAAGGGTCGTATTTGCAGAACATTGAGAAATACGATCCTGAATGCGATACATGGGAAATTGTGGGGAATCTCCCCAGTTCTATGCGCTCGCATGGCTGTGTCTGTCTGTACAGTGTGCTAGAGGTTGAAAATGCCACTTATGGGACGAGGAACTAATAATATAAGGGAGCCCAAAACTAGATGAAGGTGACCCACCACCTAATGATGGGACTTAGCCTATGGAAGAAACATGTTATTCAGTCACTATGGAACACTATTCCGTTTGGCTTTTATTGACACTAAGCCTAGTGCATCAACTCCAGTTAAGCTCCAACACTGTTGATGCAAGGGCTACCGCTTCTTTTGTTACTACTGTTCTCTGCCCTACAAGCAATGTGAATGTTTGATTGCTGCCTGAGCCAGATCTGATTAACTGTTGGGGGGTTAGGCCGCAGGCATAGGAGTTACTACACTTCCCATCATCCCTAGCTAACAGGACCAGTGGTCAGGGATGATGGGAATTGTAGCCTCAAACATCTGGAGGGCCGGAGTTTGCCTATGCCTGGGTTAGAGTTTTATATTTCTAAAGGGAGGACAAACACTGGGGTTTTGTGTGTGTGTGTGTAAACCAAGTTATTTTTTTGCACCAAATATGATCTTAAAGCCCATGTTAAACTGGGATGAGGAGGCTGTGGCCTTCCATATATTGCTAAACTCCAAGTCTCATCCGTCCCAACCAGCATGACTGATGGTCATGGATGATAGGTGCCGTAGTCCAGAGCATCTGGGAGAGGTTCTCCATCTGTGGTACAACATCTCCATTTTATCTCAGGACCATAGCAAACTGCAGACTTGGCCTTCTCATAATACCCACCACAATTCTCTCCCCCCCCCTTTTCCACTCTGCCCTTGACATTTGGAAAGTTGTTTGGCTTAACATACAAGCTCTTGTAAAGGGTTAGGGTGAACTGAGCAGGTTGGTCACCATTTTGTGATGTTTTTAATTGGCCCTAAAATAGTTATTGTGCTACTGTTGCTTTTGGATTTTTGTCTGAGAGACAGACACCACTGCCTACAGTTTATGTCTAATCAATAGGTGGCATCTACGCTACAGCTTGACCTCCTTAATTAATTTTATGGTACTACTGTGTTGCCGTCACGTATGAACGATACACTAGCTATCAAAATAAAATATAGGTGGGGTGTGTGGAAATGAGCACAACTCCCTAATTTTAGGGTCATACGGGGTTAGGCAGTGGTACTTTCTTGGATATGACTGGGCAGAAGACCCCACTTTCTGTACATTGCATATCTCGCTACCCTATAAATTTGAACAATGTGCTTTTCAAATGCATTTTGGACTAGAAATGTATTGTTTATCTTTCATAGTTGTAAAACTTAACTTTTGCACATCGTGTTTGTGTTTCAGAATGGCGATCTAAAAATGACTTTTTAAAAATGTAAACAATTGAATTTGTGGTCTAGGCCACTGACGATAACCAGCTGCTTATAAAACGTTGCCTCCTTTTCTTTATTTGGCTTAGATAGCACCAAATGCTAAGCCAAACTATGCCTTACCATGAACAAGCAAGTGTGCATCTAGAAAGTCATGGCCACTTCACCCCTACCCTGTCTGTAGCTGCTACCATGCTACAGACACCTATACATACCATGGTTTGACTTAGCATTACTGTACATGTAAACCTGAGTTCATGGTATGTCTCCCCTGATAAGTCAAGCACAAACCTTGGTTACAGCTCATTGCGGGGCTTTGAGCAAGACAAACCATGTGTCCGGGTTTGCTCATAATGCTAATGACTTGGCTCCTGGTAGCATGGCAACCACAGGAATGGAGAGGGTGAGGAGCAAAGCAGTCACAATAATTTCAAGGATTACTAACTATTTGGATTTTGGTTCAAAAGTACCAGCACTGTAATATCACTTCGGTACTTTCCTTATTTCCAAAAAAAGATGCTTCACCAGCACAATGATAGCAAATACTAAGAAAAGGAACCCACCCATAACAGTTTCAGGATGACAATGCAGGAGACATCAGCATAAATGTTTACAAACTGCGAGTGCCACTGTTCCGGTCACGATTTCATAGTTATTACTGTACCTGGAACATTATTATTTATAGAAGCGGAAAAGGATTAGAATGTAGAGCTTTCAGGTTCTTGTTACAATTGTATTTATTGTTGTTTATATTTAATTTATATTTAATTCACATTAAGTATGTTGTGCGTTTGATAAATATTTGTAAAATGTGATTTACTTTCAGGAGTAAACAAAATGATGCACTGTTTTCTAAATTATAAGGAATACACTACTTGAAACCCTTTTTTCAAGATGTGCTCATTAACTTTGAGAAAAAAATAAAAGACTAATATCTTATCCCACTGAAAACACAGGCAACCCCCCCCCCCCCGACTTGTCAGAGCTTCCATTCTGGGTCATCGCTCGCTTCCGTGAAATAGTGTGTAATTGAAAAAGCCTGCAAACACCCCATTTATTCCACCCCTGTTCACCCTGGGTCACTTCAGGGTTTGGTGATGTGCGCATGTGCACGATTGCTCACATATTGGTAGTGCCTAAAATGGGAGTTGTCTGTAGCACATCTGAAAATGTGTTTAGGACCAAGAGGGAAGAATACCGTTTCCTTGAAGTAACCTTGGCCACTTTTTTCTCAAGCATGCCAACACGCTTCCAAGAAGTGATCAAATAAATACATCATTGGCTACAGTTTGTGGGGTTGGGTATAACTACACAATACAGTACATCAATAGCATGCCATAGTGCTTTTGTACGTTCTGGTTCCAATGCATAAATAAACCCCATTTCTCAGTGAATGTTATCTGACTAGTTAAGTACGTTACTACAAATACAGTATACCAAATCTCCAATAGCCAATCTGATATTAATGGAAACATTTTTATTTTTCCCATTTATGGAAAATTTATGAAAATTCACACCACAGGTAAGAGTTCAATCCCGTTTGAATGACCTGAGCAAGGGGATAATAACCCGCAGCTGAAAAGCAGGGCAATGATTGTGCTTAATCATCACAGCTCAAATTAGATACGTTATGCCCAAATCTGTACCCGATTGCCAAACGGGTGCTGCAGCTTGTGATCACTCAATAATCAGAGAAATGTACTTCATACATGTTCAGAGGTGGTGTTATTTATTTACTTTTTAAATTGATTACCTAGCTTCCAATGCGGGCTGCGAGGCTGTCAGCACTTACTTCCCGCTTTAACAAAATCGATAGTTTAGCTATGCTATACTCATAGCTGTCAAGTCTCCCCTTTTTTGCAGGAAACTCCCTTATTCCATTCCGTTTCCCACTGCTATCCCTGATTTTTTATATCCCACAAATTTCCCTTATTTCAAAGGGAATATTCCTCTCCCCAGGCATGTCTCTACCCTGTGGTGCCAGTGGCATGGGAAACCAGGGCCGGGCAGCAAGCTGAGTGTCCGGGAAGGAGAGTTGAGAGTCCGGGGAGAGCAGAGCTTCTCCCCCTCTGCAATCCTAGAGCGCCACTGAGGGAGGAGGAGGAGCCGGAGGAGGAAGAGGAGAGTCCACCACCCACCCACCTCCCTGCCCGTGCAGCTGGAGGACCATGCTAGGGAAAGAAGCCACGCTTCCCAAACTTCCTGCCCCACGTTCCTCAACATCCGGCTGCCGAGCGCGTGCCGAGTGTGAGGAGCAAGGAGAGAGCCACGTCAGAGACCCTTAAAAGTTCTGGATCTGAAAGCAAGCTATTGTGCAGTGCAGGAAAAAAGACACCAAGAGGTGGGCTCTGGGTTGCCCGTGAAGCTGCCTGGACCTTTAACTCCCACCCCACCCGCGCATGCCTCTTTCTTGCTCCATCGCCCCCCCATCATCTTCGCAGGGACAGCAAGAGCCGCGTGGCTCATCCGGGGAAAGAGAGGGGGGGCAAAGCAGGCAGAGACAGGAGGAGACTGCAAGGGAGGCCTTTTTTTTGATGGGGTGACGTAGAGAGCTTTCTCTCCTTCCTCCGGTGGGTCTCTAACCCCCACCCCTAGATTTGTTCCTGGTGAGTTCTGGCACCTCTTTCTCTAGAAAAATAGCACTGGGAGGACATTAAGCATCATATTGTTTGGTCTACGTAGTAGGCAGAAGACCAGAGGCCTGCCTTAAAAGGAGTGGTGAGGGAATTTGTTGTCCCAGAGTGGTTTCAACTCAATGTTTTTCTCTGAGGGGTTGTCCACACTGGAGTTTAATGGGAATTTAAGGTCGCTTATGTCTCTGTTTATTTAGCAATGCCCTCATGATGCCCTTCCCCACTCAGCCCCTATCTCACACATTCTCACTTGTAAATCGGGTTTTCCTAATCTGAGAATAAGCCTAAAAGGGGGAACAGTGTGTGTGTTGCCAAACCAGTCAGGGCTGAAGGGAGTGGGATGGTTCTGACAAGAGGAGAGAGGTGAGAAGCCGGTTGCAAATTATGGTCCCCCCCATCCTGCTTTATAGGTGTAGAGGTCCCTTATCCTGTAAGAGAGAACCTTTTGGGAATGGCACATGCAGAAAGAGAGGAGCGAAATCCATCCATCCATTTGTCCAAAAATAGCAGATCAAGAATAAATATTTCCTTTCCTTTTTATTGTATTGCTATCTGCCGGCCATTCCTTGAAACTATAGGCTGGTATTCAATCAGTGCCAGATTTATGTATAGGCTAAATATGCTGAAGCCTAGGGTCTCTAAATCTAGGGGGTCTCGCCAGCCCTCCCACTCCCCAAGACTTCATGTGAGGGCAGGACAACTCGGGCCTCTAAATCTAGGGGGCCTCGCCAGCCTGCCTGCTCTCCAGTGCCACAGTCTCTCTCCCAAAATTGTAAACCCAAGACTTCATGCAAGGGCAGGGCAACTCAGGCCCAGCAACTATTAGACTCAGGGCTACCCAATGGGGCCCAATTTGAAGCAGTGGGGCGCAACTTGTTTTTTGCTTTTTTGTAGGGCCCCAGTTCACACCCAAAGTCTGCAAAATCTTATAGATATAAATAAAATCCATCTAGATTGCCTTGGTGCAGGGGCCCCCTTAGGATCAGCCCGCGGGGCCCAAGTTGGCCCAATTGCTCCAATTGCCTTAAGGTCAGCCCTGATGAGACTGTGTAGGGGTTGGACTGACAAGCCCTGCACCTTCTAGGTCCCTGGTGTCACCATTCAGAGTACAGGCTCAAGGACTTGTTATGGAAATAAAGGGGGGCACTTATTGGAAATCAGTTTTGTCACCTCTCCCCCCCAAACCCTGAGACAATGAGCCCAGCCACCTTTTATACACAGTTGCATAAGCACTACACTACAGCATGGCCTGCACCCAATCTTGTTTTTGTACAATCTTGTTTGTCCTCAGTAACCAAAATTATATTATCAACGTATACAAGCAGAAAAGTTGTTTTCCTTCATTTGCAAGGAATGATACAAAACAAAGTGGCACTAATAAAGAGAAGTTCCAGGGTGGCAACAGAAAGCAAACTAAAAATGCTTTTGCAGTTGATCAAAACTATCCAGCAATATCAAGTTATAGGAAAACTGGTGCTATTAACAGTAATCCTTCTGGTTGGTTAATTGGTTTGGCAACTTCCAGGCACATGAGGTGTGATGCTAATTATTTCCCCCAAGAGTTAAATGATAACTGATCAGAGGCAGCTACCAGAGAGCTATGAGATTCAGGTGAGGGTCAGATGACTTGTCAATCCCAACAGGTATATAAGAGGACGACCCGGCCTGCCCAGGCCCATGAAGGTTGTTATAGATATAGCATGTGCCGTTCCCTCTGATGCAGATCTTTATATATATATATATATATATATATATATATATATATATATATAGAGGGGTGGGGTGGGTTTGCACATGTGCCCATCAAGCTGTGGGTGGGTGGGAATTATCCCTCCGTGTGTGGTGCTGTCAGGAGGGGGTCGTGCAAATGCTGCGCCTTGTGCAGAATGGAAATATTTAGGTGCGATGTTCTATCCATGGATGCAGCTTGCAGGGGGGAAATTCAAGAGGGCGAGGGAACATGGGTCCGCTGTGGGGAGCGGAGCACATTTCTTGTGCGCGGGTGCCTGCCTGCAGAAGGTATTTGTGCTGCGGAGCTGTTGTGGAAAACGCCTATGTGGTTGCGTTGACAGGTGTGCAAAGGAGGGGTGCAGAAGCTAAAGGTATCTGTCTATATGGCCTTTCCAAAGGCCAGGTTGTGCAGTCAGCTGGGGCCTGTAAAAAGCCAGGCCGGGAGCCACCTTAAGTTGAGCCTGCATAGGCCTTGTGGTGCATGTGATTCAGATTCTATTCAGTTGAACCTCTGGTTACATAGTTGGCATTTATTTAGCAATGCCCCCCCCCCAGTGAGCCTTCTTTTGTTCACTTATTTTTATTTCGAGGCAGTGCACACCTATGTTTGTGGAACTGCAAACCTTTCCAGTCATGTGTTGCTCCACTCAAATCCCACATATGAATGTGGGGAAAGATGACGGTGTGTAGCCTGGTGTAAATTAATTTGTAGCCTGGGGGGATTACCACGGCGTGGACTGTCCCTGAGAACCGTAGACTGTCCCCGGGACAGGTGAGGGTGCTGATCCCTTGTTTTGAAATCCGAAACTTAACAGCTATGGCTATGCTAAAAAAAAAAAACCAAACATGGCTGGCTTTACCCTAAATATTTTTTTTACTGTCAGAAATTTCTTCCTGATGTTTAGCCATAGAATCACACGCAAGAAGATCATATTAGGAGCTGCAGGGTGCGCATCCGCTTCCTGCTCCTTTACCAGTGGAGGGAGAGATCTCTGCAAAGCCCCGAGACCAGCCTGGCAACCCGCTGCTCGCTGGGTACCCTTCCGAGGAGCCGGATTCAGGAGGCGGGCGCTGAGGAAGCCCAGCCCTCGTAGGCCGGGCCGGGCCGGGGAAAGGGGTGCGGCCAGCGCCGCACAGGCTGCTGGGCTGCCCGGCGAAAGGAGGACGGGAGCGCGTAAAGGCGCACGGAGAAGCGGCGCCGGCGGCCTACGCGATCTCGAGAGGGAGAGGCCGGGGTTTGCCTTGGGCGAAGGTTAGTTCGTTTAAGCGGGCGCGTAATCCTGACTCCGGGCTTTTTGGGAGCGCCTGCTTTGCGCGCGGCTGCCCGGAGCTCGTTCCAGGCTTGGGTGGACGTCCCCACGTGCGTCGCGGCCGCTCGCGTGGACTCCCCGGGTGGGATTTCGGGCTTCGCAGCGCTGGATGGGCAGGTGGGTGGGGAGCGAGGAGAGCCGGCTTGCTTGTGCTCCTCCGCCGGCGACGGGTTCCCACGACGAGGCCTGCTCTTTTCCCCAGCCCGGGGAAGGAGCTGAGCTACAAACAGGGCCCGTGTGCGCGCAGCAGAAGGAAATGTTGGAGGTTCAAAGCCCAGGAGAGTTGAGATTTCTTTCCCCGGGGCGCTTGCTCGCTGTAACGCTCTCCGGACGTGACCTACACGTGTATGTCAAACCCCGCGGTGCTTGCGGAATGCGGTGGTAGTGGGGTCTCTTTGGGGAGCACGGATGCACCGCTTGGAGTGATGGGGGGAGTAATCCGTCTCTTTTCCCGCTTTAAGGCTTTCTTCGTGTGTGTTTTCTTGGCTTTGCTTTTAATGCACGTGAAAGCGGAGTGGGGAACTTCTCGGAACACGCAGGCGACGTGTTTAAGGGAGAAACTTGCATTTTAAATGCCCAGGGAGCTTTTTCCTGTTGGAGGTGGCCGGCGAGGAAGAGCTCCACGATGCGCTCTGTGCGCGCAGGTTTGGACCACGTGGAGGATGGTTTGATTGGCAGCTGAGAGTCCTTTACTGCAAATGCTCACGGAGGAGTGGCAAATGCTCGACTTTCCGATTCTTCGGGTTTTTGTTTTGCTTCCCTTTCTCACATGAGTAATACACAAGAGAAGAGTTCTGTATCTTTTTTTGTAGTATCTCATTTGGTAAAAGTGAGACCAGGCTGATATCAGCCATGCGGCATCTCACTTTATTGGCCGAGGGAGCCGGCATACAGTTTCTGTGTCATGTGGCCAGCATGAGTAAGCCGCTTCTGTCGAACCAGAGCAGCGCACGGAAATGCCGTTTACCTTCCCGCCGGAGCGGTACCTATTTATCTACTTGCACTTTGACGTGCTTTCGAAATGCTAGGTGGGAAGGAGTTGGGACCGAACAACTGCCGACCTTCCGATTGGCAAGCCCTAGCCCTGTGGTTTAACCCACAGCGCCACCTGTGTTTCTTAAACTTGGATCTCCAGCTGTTGTTGGACTACAACTTCCATCATCCCTAGCTAGCAGGACCCAGTGGTCAGGGATGATGGGAGTTGTAGTCCAACAACAGCTGGAGATCCAAGTTTAAGGTAAGGGTCCAGCAGCACAGTGTTTAGTAGGGCTGGGTAATAAATCGCCATACCATTGAGTACTGGTATTGAAATAACATGGTGATAAATGTTTGAACAAAGCAATATACCTGTGAACAAAAGGTGGACACCTTTTGTAATCATCTTTCCACTTAAAGCACAGCTAATTATTCAGAGCCTGTTAACAATACAGGAGGGACCCCCCACAGCTAGACAAAGAGACAAAGTAAACAGAGAACTGGAAAACACTTCTTTCCTCACCCCTGAAAAAAAGAGGGGGAAGAGTTTTTATTTTCATTTTTTGGTGGTGTTTATGTTGTTGGTTCTCCCTAAATAGCTTTCCTCTATATCAGAAAGGAAGGTTTATTATTATTATTAAAATTATTATTCTTATTTAAAGGAGACTACCTTTTTGCTTACTTGCCCTCCCTCCCTGTGATAAAAATTGAAAATATATAAAAGGATGTCATATAGAGGAGGGAGAAAGGTTGTTTTCTGCTGCTCCAGAGAAGCGGACACGGAGCAAAGGATTCAAACTACAAGAAAGAAGATTCCACCTAAACATTAGGAAGAACTTCCTGACAGTAAGAGCTGTCCGACAGTGGAATTTGCTGCCAAGGAGTGTGGTGGAGTCTCCTTCTTTGGAGGTCTTTAAGCGGAGGCTTGGCAGCCATCTGTCAGGAATGCTTTGATGGTGTTTCCTGCTTGGCAGGGGGTTGGACTGGATGGCCCTTGTGGTCTCTTCCAACTCTATGATTCTATGATCCTACCTGAGGGGAAATGGTCACTCATCTCTGGTTCTAAAGCTGGGCCGTGGAACTTTTGGGAGGAGGGAATATGATGAATTTTAATTCTATGTTTCCAGTGAAAGCCATGGTGCCTCCCCCATACCCAGCCTTCACTGAATGTCTAGATATGGGACCATGTCCATGGGCACTGAATGTCTCTGTGGCCCCACAGAACACCTGGAGAGGGCTTGTAAATGCGTACACAGGCGCCTTATGAACAGTCCACGTCACCTTTAAGAACAAGAGGACAATATGTATGTGGACTGTCCCTGGATTGAGGGACTTTTTCTTCTTTCAGTTCTCAAAAGTTCTTAACCTAGTTCAAGGCTGTCATCTGAACCAGCCGGAGGTCGCGGTCAACCCATCATTTGAAAAATAAGACTTTAGAGCAGTCTTGCCCCCAAATGGCAAATAGGCATCCCATTTTGGTGGTTGTAACCTTGAGCTATTGGGTGCCTGGCTTATATATCTGAGATTCTAACATTTGTCAGTGTTCGAAATTGACCAGGCGCATTTTGCACCGGGCTATCGGCCACGTGCGCCCAAGTGAAGATGCCTGGGCGCCAGGATGGCGCCTGATATCACCACCTGGAGGTGCACACCTGGGGATCGTTGGATCCTGACTGTTTTCACACAGTAATACCCACAATCCTGCAGAACTCTTATCAGCCATATCTTATCTACACAATTTCAGGAACCAAAATGCTATCAATGTGCAGCCTTAACAGGAGCAGTGAGCAACGCTGTAGTTAATTGTTGCAGCTTGTCTGCACTTACCACACTTTTCTGTGTATAAGACGCCCCCTATTTTGTGGGGCTCAAATTTAAGAAAATGGGGGGAGATGGCTTTTGGGGGGGGATTACCCTGGGTTGTTCAGCTATTTTAGGTGGGGTTGCCAAAAATCGTTCACTTGCACGCGTAGCAAAATCCGACTTTTGTCTGTCCCCTTTCCGGCAGAAGTTGACAATAGTCCGCCCAGTTGCCGCAGCATCAGCCAATCAACACCACCCATTGACGCAGCAACCAATAACACGCACAGTAGCTGCTGACGGCCGCGGCAGCAACCAATCAAACGTCCACCCTATGCACTACCCATGTATAAGACAAAACCCATTTTTAGCATGATTTTTAGATAATGAAACTTAGTCTTATACACGGAAAAGTACGGTACCTCACCCCGTTGCCCTCCTCATAGTTGTGAAGGATGTTCTCATGTTATGAATGATCTGTGTCACTATTAAGAAAAAGGAAGTCGGGATAGGCTAGTATATATGTGGACTGTTCCTTGATAAAGTGACTTTTCTCCTTTTAAGTTCTCAAATTTCTTCATCCAGCTCAAGGTTGTCAGCCAGAACTTGCCAGGTGTTTTAACTGATAATCAGTCCATCCTTTGAAAATAATAATTTAGAGTTGTCTTGCCCCAAAATGGCAACTAGACATTCTGTTTCGGTGACTGTAATCTTGGTTTAAGGAGCTGTTTGGTGCCTAGCTTATATACCTGAGTTTCTAACACTGGCTCATGATTCTCTGCTGCCCAAAGGGCAGGGCCGGCCCACCCATGAGACAAGTGGAAGCGACCACCTCAGGTGGCAGGACCTGCAGAGGCAGCAAATTCCGAGGTAGATATTTATTGTCCCCCTTGATCCTGATGTAGATCTTCACCCGCACCTACTTCCCTGGCTGGGAGGGGGGACTCCATTCTGCAGTTCGCCTCAAATGGCAAAATATATTGCGCCGGCCCTGCCAAAGGGTAACAGATAGCGCAATTTCTTATTTTCATTAGGCACTACAGGGCGGTGCTGGATGTCTTGAACCTGTGCCAGGAGGTGGTTCAAATCGGAAATGTGGGGCGTATGTTTTTTTAGACTTGTTTGGAAATCAATATACATTTACAACAGTGTTCGATATTTGCCAGGTGCATTTTGCGACCAAGTGAGGGTGCCCGGGCGCGAGGATGGGGCCTGATGTTTCCGCCGTCTGGCCTGGGAATCCTTGGATCTTGCCTGTTTTCACATACTGTCGAAAATTAAAGAATCCAAGAACTCTGGCCAGGCGGGAGATCAGTTTTAAAGTCTTCAAACAGTTTTATTATTATAGTATTGAAGCAAATTCCAGTCGAAATAAATTCCAGGACAAGGCCCTGTTTCGCTAATTCTTCCTCAGCTAGATTTTCATGATCAAGGTGTACCAATTCTCTGTATGGCATAATAATACTATAATGATAAAACTGTTTGAAGACTTTAAAACTGTTTTCACAAACTAGCAACACATCCTGTAGAATTCAACCTGTAATGTTTTGTCTGCACAATCAGAATCAACATCAGGAGCTAAAAAGTCACGTTGGAAAAGCATTACTTTTGAGCCATCTGGCCCCCCAAAAAGGGGGGGGGAACTAGGCATTTCATTTTGGCAACTGTAAACCCATTTGCCGCTTAGTTTATATATCTGTGTTTCCAGCACAGATTTAATAGAAGAATGTTCTATAATTCACTAGAGGCAGTTGCTGATAAAGTGGGGTCTCAACCATTTAACTGAGCCCTAATGCTAAATGATGCGAAATGTTGCTCTGATTACAGGCGGCGAAAATGGCCGAAAACGGAGACAGCGAAAACATGTCTGACTTGGAAAGGAAGGTGTGCCAGCAGATTGAGGTATGAATATTTGTTGAGACTAGCGTAGCATTAATGCAAAACGCCTGTTATAAACTTTGTGTAGCTGTCTTGGTTGAGTACTTAAAATGAGGGTTCCCCGCAGCTTAGAACTGTTTTATTGCTAATATCAGCCTGTATCAGCCAGATGTTTGGGAATAGGACTCTCCATCTGCACAGCTTTGCTGGCCGATCGCTGATAAAAGTACAATATGTCTTAAGCTGAATAGACTTTGGTAATAACAAAGATTAAAAAACAGCCTTGAAAAGTCAGGCAAGAAGCTATGAAGGGTTCTGCAGCTGCAGAAATTCTACGTTTGTTCTGATGAAGCAAGGGACAATATGCACTCCAGGAGATTGAGATGCAGCCCAGGAGATCTTGTCAGAACAATTTTAAGCATCCACAAATTGTGTGTCACAATTGCCTCACAACTCAATAATGTCGCTTCATATGTGCTGATACTTTCCATCCATCAAGCTTCTGGCAAGCGGTTTGTAATATAAAACCATTGAGGGGTACGGGTTAAGGCATTTTAAAATGTTGAACAGAAACCCGGACGTTTTTAACCTGGCGCTCAGAAATGTGTGCCGTAAATTCCGATGGCGCTCTTAAGAAAGGCTTCGGGAAGCTCCTGTGCATGGGAGCTGACTTCTCGGTGCTAAATGAAGCAGTAGATTATCCTTGGCGTCTAATATTTGTGTTGCTCTCCATACTTGCGTGATAGTACTATTTTGGCGACCACAACTTGCCACGGGACAAGTTTCTCCAGGAGAAGATAAAGCTGGACGATGGCTGGGTGACTTTGGAAACATTAATCAAATTCAACAGGTAAATCTATGGGTGCTTATTGAAAGTTAAAGGAAGGGAAAGCAGGGATGGGGGTTTTGTTGAGTCTTGTGGGTCCTGCCCTCATCGGCTCCTCTGTGCTCCATCCCATGTTTGGGACCACAACTCCCATCATCCCTAGCTAACAGGACCCAGTGGTCAGGGATGATGGGAATTGTAGTCCCAAAACTTCTGGAGGGCCGAGTTTGGGGGTGCCTGCTTTAAGGGGTTGTAGGTGATGAGAAAACTACAGGTTGAGGAGTAAAACTATGTCTATGAGCTTCTCACACAGGGTGGATTTGATTTAAATCAAATTGATTTAAATCACTAGTCAGGAAGACTTAATTTAAATCATTTTTTAACAGAAAGACTCATCCTTGCTGGTATAATCATAATATTTACAACCGGATGAAGGTTTCATTTTTGGAATAATAAATTTTCAGAGTAGTTTTTACAGTTATATCAAAAACTACTGATTTGGTTATACTAATAGAAATACATACATAGACAGATAATTTGTCTGTCTAAAGTTGTCTAAAAAAATCAGACAACTTTTTTGCTGTACTTTATTGGAAGGAGAAAAATAATCATTTCCTTAATAACAATTTAAACAATTTATTTAACTAAAACAATAACGTTATAGCATATGTATCCATGTTTGTTAACTGATGTTAAACGATTTCATGTTTTAGCACACATGAAAAACTTGAAACAAATCCTTATTTCCTGATGAATAGCCTTTGGACTATAATGTAACTTAAATAGGAAACTATCTTTAGAAAGATGTTTCCTCCAAAAGCATTTTATTTTTAAAAATCTGATTTAAATAAAAAGAATCAGATTTAAATTTTTTAAAAATCCATTTTTATTTTATTTTAAATGATTGATTTTTATCCACCCTGTTCTTACGTGACCTTACTTTGGGATCCAAGCCATTATGTTCAGTAGAAGGTAATGGTTTCAGTTTTAAGAATTTGCGCAGCCTTGTAAGCAATATTTTATATTATTTATGAATTTAGTACAAATCCAATAAAAGCCACATTATCACAGTACCCAATTACAATCCAATTAAAAACAGAGCCAATTATTCAAAAACTGAATTGAACAATTTGAGGTGACTTCCTGTGCACTGGGATTCAGGATACGAGGTTCTTATTTCTTCCTGCTTCCATAATCTTGATTAATCCATTTACAGCAGTTCCGATCTTAATCCTTTGTTTAACAGCCACGGGTTTCTTGACTTTCGTTTGTAGTTGCAATTTTTTCAACTTTCGTTTCTGCAAAAGGAGTTTGTGTCCAATACGTTTCCTGTGTGAGATATTAATTTTCCATCTGTTTCTTCATTTTTCCTGATATAATTCATTCGTAAAGGGCACCTATGTTCCACATTTTCACTCAGGTTGTATTTAGAAGAGACTTAATATACCGTAATAAATTATTATTTTTTTTAAAGATGAAAACAAACAACCTCTTTTTACCCTCCTTTCTACCTTCATTCCTAGGTTAAATCGCCTCACAAAAGACTTTGATGTAATAGTGGGTGCGTTGAAAAAATCAACGACTGAGCTGATGGAAATTAGCGAAGACAAAGCTAAAGTCCGAAGATCTCCAAACAAGCCTTTGCCTGAAGTGACGGAGCAATATAAGAACGCGGTTAAAAGCAGATCTGTGTATATTGTAAGTGGGAACTATATGTGTTGTAATGCAACCGGATTTCAAACGTTCTGGTTTAGGGGACCCCAGGGCCCGGATTTAGGTCTGATGAAGCCCTAAACTACTGAAGGTAATGGGGCCCTTTATATGTCCAGCTGTCCTTTGTCAGCAACAAATTGTCTCTGTTTTTTGTGTTGGATATATGGTAATTTATGGACCTAATAGGTATCAAAAGCCATTTTCACATGCAGAATGTAGGCACCCTATATATAGAAATGAGCAAACCAGTGATATTTTAGGGAGCAGGCTAGCAGGCCTACATCATAGGAGCCTACACAACACAAAACACTGTTGCCCTATGTAGGTTTTATTTTATTTGTTTTTTATCTTACATTTTGGAAATGTACATCCAGGTTTTTTCCCTTTGATTTTTTTGGGGGGCCCCAAGAGAGTGGGGCCCCTGAGCTATAGCTTGTTTAGCTTATACGTAAATCCGGCACTTGGGGACCCCTGTCCTGCATGAAAACTTCTTTGCCATTACTGAGGACACCCTGTGTGTTGCAAAGGATTCTGGGAAGCATATTGTAGGCTGTGGGCTTCACTAGGCTCAGTGAATTGAAAATGCACTTTTCCCCAGGGAAGATCGACTATGAAAATAATGAAACTTAGACACCAGGGCCCCTAATCCCAGAGAAGCCCCAGAAGCGACTTTAGCCCACATTGCTTTAAAAAGCTGGGTCTAGTCGGCGCAAGTTGAGTCGCACAACTCAAATTGATTATTTTTTGGTTGTATGTATTTCAGGGTGGATTTGATTTAAATCAAATCGATTTAAATCACTAGTCAGTAAGACTTGATTTAAATCATATATATTTTTTACAGAAAGACTCATGCTTGCTGGTATAATCTTAATATTTACAACCAGATGAAGGTTTCATTTTTGGAATAATAAATTTTCAGAGTAGCTTTTGCAGTTGTATAAAAAATTGCTGATTTGGTTATACTATTAGAAATGCATAGATTGTGACATTATTGTGAGGTTTAATAAGTTAACTGTTTGTATTTGGACAGCTTTTCTGCTGTACTTTATTGGAAGGAGAAAAATAATCATTTCCTTAATAACAGTTTAAACAATTTATTTAACTAAAACAATAACCTGTATCCATGTTTGTTAACTGATATGGTTAAACATTAAAAAAAAAACCTTATAGGGAGTTTTAGCACACATTAAAAACTTAAAACAAATCCTTATTTCCTGATGAATAGCCTTTGGACTGCAATGTAACTTCAATAGAAAACTATCTTTAGAAAGATTTTTCCTCCAAAAGCATTTTATTTTAAAAATCCAATTTAAATTTATAAAAAATCGGATTTTTTTTAAAATAAGAAAAATACCTTGATTTTTATCCACCCTGCCCCACATTATGCTAACCTGGTAACGAGCAGTTTAGCTGAAGTTCTGCTTGACATTCGATTTTTGCTCGTCATGAGGGAGGCTCTCAAATATCATTCTTTACCACTGTCCCTCCAGCTTATGGGTGTTGTTCACAAACCGGCAAGACTACGCCCGTGTAAATACCCTAAACGTGCCCAGATACGTGTTTGCATAAACGTGTCTCTGAATATGAAGTACCTGACCAAATCCTTGATTTCCAGAAAGGTTTTCCACTGGATGCAACACTTGATGATATCAAGGAATGGCTAGATTGTAAAGGCAAAGTTGAAAACATTCAGATGCGGAAAACCATTCAGAAAGCGTTCAAGGTAACTCCTTTTCGCCGAAGCTCTGCCAAATCTTTTTAATTATTATTTTTTCCTGTGGGAATCTTCCACCGATCTAAATTAAAACACCTCCTTTCTTACCTCCTTCAGGGATCAGTATTTGCAGTATTTGACAGTGTCGAATCTGCCAAGCAGTTCGTTGAAACTCCAAACCAAAAATACAAGGACACGGAGCTTATTGTACTGTTCAGGTGAGTTATGTATTTGATGTAATGCTTTGAGTTTATAGATCGTTACGAGTCACCCATTAGCTACCAGACCAGTGTGTTAGTATTAACAACATGGAGCCGGTTTACCTGCAAGTTCACTTTAACCCATATATGGCCACTTTTTTATTTTTATTTATTTATATATATATATTACTTTTTTTACATATATTTTTAATTTCACCTTTATTTTGTATACTGCATTCATTCCCCAGTATATTGCAGGAAGCTAGTTTGGTAGATGCGCTTGAATCTCTTTACTTTAGCAATCCAATCTGGCTTTGTCCAGATTCCTGGTAATTTCCCCTTTTACCCCTCTTTAAAAGAATAAAGACACAACAGTCTTCTTTTAAAGTAATAAGAAGTTTACTCACATTCAGTTCACAGTTGGTTCCCCGAAGGCAGGCTTTAGCTTGGAGTTACAGAAGAGAGTTTGAGAGTGTGAGCCAGCAGACAGCAAAACACATTAGTATCAGAAGAGAGCAGCAAAGGAGTCAAAAAGGAAGATGGCTGCGTGACTGGCCTTTTACAGGGCCTCACAGGGTCATGCCCACTCAGGGGGAGGATGCTCTAGACAGGTGTGACAGGAAGTTCTCCTGGCTGGAGTAACACCCCCCTGTCTGTCCACTCCAGGCAAACAGGAAGTGTTGTACTTGACTGCTTATGTTACATCCCACACCAGGTTGTAAAGACAAGCTTTGATAGCCTTGGCAAAGGAGCATACAATCAAGGCTGTGGTGGGCTTTTGCTTGTAAGTCTCTTGGCAGACGCTCTTCCTTCTAGTCCATTACACCAAGTGCTAGAAAATGGGTCTAGGGGGGTCTTCTGTCTTGCACTGTCTGCCTGCCCTCTAGCATCATAGAATTGTAGAGCTGGAAGGCACCCCAAGGACCATCTGGTCCAAACCCCTGCAATGCAGGAATCTTAGCTATAAAGCATCCATGACAGATGACCATCCAACCTCTGCTTAAAACCCTCCAAGGAAGGAGAGTCCACAACCTCCCGAGGCAGATCTTTCCACTGGCAATGGTGGGGATTTCTTGCAGTCTGAGGAATAGAGCACATTGGGGAGAAGAGTCTCATCGTGCTTTGAGGGGAAACAGATGGCCAGTTTAAATAAGAACTGGTTATTATTATTTTTTCTTGATCCAAAGCCAGTCTATCTGTCAACTAATTGGTCACCATTGTCTATAGCAGCACCAAGGCGGCGATTAGCTTGCTTCAAAGAACAGCCAGACATCTTGAGGATAGCTTTCATGTTCCTTCCGTTGCATATAGCACCCCTAAATTGGCTTGCTTAATAAAATTATATATTCCGTGCAGGGATGATTACTTTGCGAAGAAGAACGACGAGAAAAAACGGAACAGATTGGAAGCGAAAGCAAAGGCCAAGCAGTAAGCGGAGGCTTTTTAACTTTGCAATTATCATCTCCTCTTTGTTTGCCAGCAGTGCGCTCTGCTTAACTTCGCAATCCTTTTCCTTATTTTTTTGTCGCAGGGAGAAAGAGGAGAAACAGAAGCAAGCGGAAGATGCTGAAATGGTACATGCCCCTTGATTTCACTGACAGAACTGTGTAATCCACAGTGCCTCTGTTTCCCCCGTGTAATTTAGAAGGATAAGGTGGAAGAATAAAGACTTGAAAAGCAATTAGCTAAGACCAGCTTGAGTCTTCTCTCCTGGACCTGTTAAGAACAATAAAACAAACAGGAAATTTCCACCTGGGTTCTCCAAAACACACGACGCTGTTTAGGAATTACGCACTTGATTTCTTACACATACTGGAAATGAGCTGGTAGTCGGCCCCAACACCTGTTTCCAGTGCGAGGGCTCAATCCTAGAGCATATGAAGCAAGTAGGAAATGCCCCTGAGCAGGTACAGAGTGCATTTTCATCCCAGATAGGAGTAACTGGCTGTGGACTGGGACTAGCTATAAGGAGGGTTTGCACAGGAACCTGAACCTTGACAACATTTCTTCTGCTGACAATGCCATGGTCGCAGGTTTGATCCCCGTACGGGACAGTTGCATGTTCCCGCATTGCAGGGGGATGGACTAGATGATCCTCAGGGTCCCTTCCAACTCTACTACAATTCTATGATTTTTCTAGAAATTAAATCCTGAGTGCCTCATTCATAAGGGCTCTTCGCCTAGTGCTGCTGGAGGTATAGGAGACCTAGAAAGCACTTATCCTTTTTATGTCATTAGGTCGGCCTTGTATTTAACACCTTGCGGGGTAGACAAAAATCACCTGGAATTTCACTCAGACAAAGGAGCTGGCTGGAGGAGGAAGTGACTTCTCTTCCAGTCCACTTGGTAGAAGGATTTTTTTATTTAAAAAGCTAGTCAGCATTTTCATGCTAGTCGCAAACTTAATTAGCCAAGGCTACATTTAGGCCATACAGTGAAAAATGCTGTTCTGACCCAGATGGGAGAAAATTGTCGTGGAAAGGTTCGTAAGAGTTTTGTGGATAAGGCTAAAGGCAACAGTTTACCTTTTCGGTTTCAACCTTCTTCCAAAAGTCTTTTGGGAGACTTAGAACTCAATTGCCAGAGTGCGTCTGGGATTGTAATACTACCACCCCTTTTGGGGATAATAATTTTTCTTAATTTTCAATTGCAATCCAATTATAGCCTCACTATAACAATGCCGAATTATAATACAATGAATAATAGCAATCATTGAGATGCCAAATTACACAATTTAGGTGGCCCTTCCACATGCTAGAATTGATGGTTTAGTGATTTACTTTGTTTCTGTGCTCCAGAATCTTACAAATTTCAATTACGCTCCAATCAGACTGGAGTGTGACACCCCTTCTCATACTAGTGTTCTGTGCTAAACTGGCTTTCCTGGAAGAAGCAGTGCCCCCCCCCCCAAAAAAATTCCAGATTTAACGGGATTAAGGATACCTTTGTGTACATTGGGTGGGGGGAGATGAGCAATGCCAAATAAATTCACATTATTTGAAGTTGCGGTTGAAAGACTTTTGAGCGTATTGGTTTTGTGCTGGTACCACTATATACTGCAGGAAGGTGTGATCCAGGGTACTCTTGTCTTAACCGAGGTTAGATCGCTGGAGCATGCTTGGAAAACTGAACCTTAGATTAACGCCGCACATAGCTGGAAGCATGCAACTCAAAATGCGATGGCTATTACGAGCCACCAACAGCACTATGCAGCCAACAGCACTGAAGGAATGTCCCACTTCAGGCGTTCTTTCATGACATCACAATCACATGGTGGAAGGGGGTGGAGCTGTGTTGTTTGGAGGTTGGGGAATGGGTCCTCCCAAAGTGTGGATGGCGGGGGGCGGCAGGGCCATTGAGTGTGGAGGTACAATGCCGTGGCCCCCACCCGTCCTCCATGTGATTATGGTAGCATGAGACTCTGAATGGGGCTATTTTAATGGCCAGGAACTTGGGAACTCGCTAATGGTCTATCTACAAGCTTGATTCCCACACAAACACACACCTTGGAACGTTCCAAGTTTGCGTACTTCTCTTCGTCCAAGTGCTGGAGAGCTTTAAAACCAACTCTTGCTTGAAGTCTTGTTAAATCCTGCAGGGTATAAATGTCTGTCCTGTCTAACGGAATCTTTTCCCTCCCCTTTTGTAAATGAAAGAAATCTCTGGAGGAGAAGCAAGGGTGCTTGCTGAAGTTCTTTGGAGACCTGGAAGATCAGACTTGCCGAGAAGATCTCCATGCCGTTTTCTCTGGCCATGGCGAAATTAAATGGATAGACTTTGTCAGAGGTGCCAAAGAGGTCAGACCCGGGGAGTCGCTGCATCTGGCGAAATGTTAACAACCAAATGGGGCGATGTTTTCAGGATACGATGGTGGTTCTCTTCGAAACGTATACACCAGGGACGTCCAATACTCACAGAATAAAAATCTGGCAGTGATCTACCCCTTTTGCAGGGGGTTCAGGTCAAAGTTGTCGAGCTTTTCTTAGGGAGAAAGACAAAGTTGTGGAGCTTTTCTTAGAGGGGGTGGTAAAAAAAATGAGCTTTCTTTAGGGGAGAAAGGGAAAAGTCGCTCACCAAAAGATCGCTCAGGAAACAATCAGCCTCACAGTGAAAACTCTGTTTTCTGTTCTTGCGATCATGCCCAAATGGAGGGCGGGGAGAGGGGGTGGGGCCAGATGCTCTTTTTTTCCCCAGCAGAGGAAAAAAAACACCAGCAATTGACCTAAACCTCCCAGGGATTGACCGGTAGATCGCAGTCGACAGGTTGGACATCCCTGGTGTATACGATCTGCTAGTACTGAAAATCGGAATGGAAAACTTGGCAGAAACATTTGATTCCTCCTATTCAAGGCACTCTCATAAAACAGGGAGCATAAATGTCATTCTTGCTTGCTGGACAGAGTGCTGAGATTACTTCGCTTTATTCTTCGAAGCAGCAAATTAATAGGTAGAGTTAAAACTTTGCATTGTGCTGCATAACAATGGGTCTCAAACCTAGGAGACCTGTGGCCTGCCTTAAAATATTTTGCACTCCCACCAAACCCCAGCCGATGGTCACAAATGATGGAAGATGCAGTCCGAACAGCACCTAAAAGGTGTCGACTTTTCCCATCCCTGCCTTAAACAAATTGGGTGGTATTTCAACTAAGATTTACTCAGAGTACACCCATTGAAATTAATGAGCGTGACAAAGTTAGGTCCATAAGTTTCAATGGTTCAACTCTTGAGTAATACCTCCCATGGATTTGCCACACGAGCGATGTCCTAGGAACCAGAGCTAGTATAAAACACCCCAGGAAACTCTGGCAGCTGCTGGCTGAAGGAGCCACAGCTAGCTTTTGGAGGACTGCTTTATGCTCAACAAGCTACTGGAACTGTTTGATTCCCCTCTGTAGTCTGCTATAGCATCTTCTCCTGGGAAAGAGATAATAGCTAAAAGGGCAGAGTTGTGGGTAGTGACCTGTGCGCTGCTTTAGGAACATAGGAAGCAGTATCGTCTATGTTGACTGGGATTTCAGACAGAAATTTCTCCCAGCCCTGGCTGGAGAGGGCAGGGATTAAACCTGGGACCTTCTGTGGGCAAAATCGATGCTCCGACACTGCGGCACGTTTCTTCAGGTCATAAGGTTGCCCTGTCCCACTTGGGCATCAAATGAAAAGAACAGCAACTAATGCTAGTACAGTCGTACTTGGAAGCCGAGCGCCTTTGAATTTGGAATGTTCCAGCTCCCGACGGATCGAAAACCAGAAGTGATTGTTCCGGTTTCTGAACGATTTTCGGAAGCCGGACGTCTGGCACAGCTTCTAATCGGCTGCAGGAAGCCGTGCTTGGGTTTCGAACTGTTCCGGGAGTCAAAAGGGGCTCCCAGATCAGATTAAATTCAAAAACCAAAGTACGACCGTAGTGGCTTATCTCAGTTTTTTCACAATAAAAAACACACGCTTTTTCATAAAAGCACCAGTTTTACGCCAAGTGCATAATGGCTTTCAGGTATGAAGACTCCGATGAGCACAATATAAAACAGAGTAAAACTGTAATGTAATGATTATATAAGCACCTGATACCATTTAGATAGGACGTGGGTGGTGCTGTGGGCTTGCTGATCAGAAGGTCGGCGGTTCGAATCCCTGCGATGGGGTGAGCTCCCGTTGTTCGGTCCCTGCTCCTGCCAACCTAGCAGTTCGAAAGCACGTCAAAGTGCAAGTAGATAAATAGGTACTGATCCGGCGGGAAGGTAAACGGCGTTTCCGTGCGCTGCTCTGGTTTCACCAGAAGTGGCTTAGTCATGCTGGCCACATGACCCGGAAGCTGTACACCGGCTCCCTCGGCCAGTAACGCGATGAGCGCTGCAACCCCAGAGTCGGACACGGCTGGACCTAATGGTCAGGGGTCCCTTTACCTTTAGTACCACTTAACCTCTGTCTGAGTTGTATTACATGTGGCCAATACAGGCCTAATACCGCAGATACTGATTGACGATGTCAAGATTTTAGTTGTATGGTTGTTCAAGGCTTTGACTTTTTAAAAGAGCTATGGTTTTGTTATCTGTTTACTGTGTGTTCATGCCACACCCAAGTAAAACCATTCTTCCATCAGCTACTACATGCGCACACCTGTTATATACCACCACATGCCCTGATATCTGTGAGCTATCGTGATAGATGAGTGCGCATGGTGTGAATTTGGTGCGTTTCTGAAGAATTGCATGACACGTCAGCTATGCTGTTGCAGCGCTAGAGAGGAAATAGGAGCATTTAACAGTGGGCTGCCTTAAGAGGGCTCAGAGGAATGATCAGTTATGTTCCTGGGCAACTGGTGTCAAATAGTTTAGGCCGAGGCCTTGTGGAAGTGCTTGGCCTGCATGGTCCTTGCCGTTACGACTCAGCGGCAAATTTTAGCTATCAAATCGCCACCTTCGCCGTCTCTTCTGACCGCAGGGAAGCCATAGAAAGAAAATGTCTGAGCGAACGGTTGCGTATTGATGTAACAACCTTGCGTTTCTGCACCCAGGGAATCATCCTGTTCAAGAGCAGCGCAAAAGATGCGCTGGATAAAGCCCAGGCGGCAAATGACGGGAGCCTGGAGCTGCGAGGCAGAGAGGTTACGTGGGAGGTGCTGGAAGGAGACGCAGCTAGAGAAGCGCTAAAGAAAATCATGGAGGGGCAGCAAGAACTGTTGAACAAAAAGAAAGGAAAAGGTGACGTTTTGCCTTGATTTTTTTCTTCTTTCATTTGGTTTATTTTAAGCCTTATTATGTGGATAGTGCGTGTTGAGCAAAGCAGTGGGCTGCTCTTCTCAAGTAGGGTGCCAGTCTGGGGATCTGCATCGGAAACGTTTCTGGACTCTTTGGTAGCTCGCAGAAGCCATGTAAGGACACAAAGATGAGTCCGGCTGGATCGGACCTGGGAGCTATCTTGTCCAGAAATGGTTTAATGCAGCGGTGGACCCAGTTGCCTTTGGGAAACCTGCAAGCCAGACATGAGGGGCAGGCCAGTGCTGGAATAGCTCAGTTGGCAGAGCATGACTCTCTTAATCTCAGGGTTGTGTGTTTGAGCAAAGCATACCTGCATCGCAAGGGGTTGGACTAGGTGACTCTTGTGGTCCCGATTCTAGGAATGCTGGAAGAGCAGCAGTGGGGCGGGGCTTTGGAGGGGACTGCAAAGCTGGTGGTGAACTGGATTGTGCAGCAGAGGGGAAAGCCTATGAAATAAGATCGTGCTGGGGTAGTGAGAGTGCTTGGGATGTAATCTGAATTCCGCAACTGATTCGCACACCTCATTGCTCGTGGTTGGATGGGCAGACTAACTCCACCGTGTGTGGAGGGGATGCACAAGTTCTGCCTGCGGGGTTTGATCTATGAAGGCTCACTGGCCAGATGCTTGGGGAGCGTTGCACATGAATATGCTTTGCAGAAGGGTCCAGGGTTCAAGCAGGGCAGGGCAGGGCAAAAGTGGAAAACCGCTGCCTGTCAATATTTGGCTTAGATGGATAGTTGAGGTTGTAGCAGGCCGTTTTATTATCCTCTTGAGATGCATTGCAGTAAGCCCCTAAAGCTGAATATGAAGCGGCCTAAGACATGCGTTTTCTGCCTAACAGGCCGCAAAGGAAAAGGAAAAGGTGGCAAGGGACCTCAAGGGACGCAGGACAGGAAAGTGAAATTCCAAGGCAAGAAAACGAAGTTTGAGAGTGAAGATGAAGAAGAGGGTGAAGATGAAAGTGCAACAGGTGAGTGGTTTCCTTTATTAGAACAAGATTCTGAATGCATGAATTGGGTTTAGTATCACATACATACTTTCAATACTGGCTGGGGTTTTTTTCTGGTTCCAAATGCAGCTTCCCACTGCAGAATAAAAGGGCTAGGTAACTTAGTCTCACATACTGTAGGTTGAATGTCTTTGCAGAACTGTCTACCCGGAACAGGCAAAAATAGTGTGCTGTGCAATAGCAGCTCCAGCCAACCTGATCTTTCAAGGAGCTTTTGCTTGACGGGGCAACTAATAAAAAGGCAGTGTTAGAAAAATTACATCCACGAGAAACCCGGTACGATTGGTAGTTCCAACACCAAAATACTCTCCCAGCACACTGGGCTGTGTTTAGCACCCAGCTTGTTCAGGCTTTTGCAGCTGGGGGGAAATGGCTGATCGGTCAAAATAGGCTCGGATGCCTCTGTTACTTCAAAATAGTCACAGCTGAATCTGTTTCACCTTGAACAGCTGAAGGTCAAAAGGGAGAATGGCTGTCCCGAGGGTCACAAGCATCCCTCGATATTGCTCCATCCAAATAACGTAGCGTAAGCATTTGGTGTTGTTCTGAGAGAGACACCAAGGACTGTTGCACAAAAAGTTTCAGTAATACTTGTTTTATTGGCAGAGGTATGGATCTGGCTGTTTCATAGATCAAATACTGAGTGAGCTCTTGGATGTTTTTTTTTTAGGGGCAGCGAGTCCAAAGAAAAGACCACTCGAAGAGGCTGAGAAGGAAGAGCCTGCCCGCAAACAGCTGAAGACAGAAAATGGAGCTGGAGATACAGAATAGTACTCCAAAAAGCGTTGCAGGGTTTTGTTTTAAAAGAAACAAATGATTTGTTTTCAATCATTCCTCCGTTCATCCTGTTTTCTGAAAGAGAATCTAATAAAATCGACTTCGATGTCCACCTGCAAAAGGGGGATAGAAGAAAGAGTTACATTTAAGATTATTTCTTTGGGATTTTTTTTTCTTTTTTTTCAAAAAACATACCTTTTTATAATAGCTATTTGAGTGAAATTGAACTGTGTTGTCCCTCTTAACATAAAATGGGACTTCCCTTTCCTCTATTCTCCCCTTACAACCCCCCTGCATGCTGCCCCCCCCCCAAAAAAATATGCTCTGGAGGATTGGGGGCAGGGACTGTGGCCTGGAAAAAAGCATAAATGTTTGTTATACAATGCACCAGGAGTTTGCAACCTTTTCTATTAGCTACAACAGAATGCTCTTTTCGAGCCTAATTTCAGCAGTGGGGAAAGGCAGGGCAGTGGATGGCGTGGGTACCAGGGAGGGCTTCTGCAGGAAAATCTCTGCCCGTGGGCACCATCTTGGTAATCCCTGGGCCAAAGGGGAAAGGCTCAAGAAAACTGAACCACCCTCATTCAAAACTTATGTACAAAAGTTGTATTTAGTATATACCAAATAAACTTAGCGTGCTTCAGTGTTGGAATCCAATGAATTATATCGCATTAAGTTTCAGAAGTGGAACAACAGGTGTACCACCGTCTTGAGTTTGATGGGAAGGTGGGCTTAAATAAAGCAAAATGTGTACAGTTACCCGACTTGCGTGATTTGATTCTGAGCTGCTTGCCAATGCTTTCGTTAAATAGCTGCCTTCGAATTTCATTTGCTTTTTCTGTTTACCCCCATAATAGGAGTTTGGTCGCGCGTGTACCTATAAAAGCCTTTCTTGGCATCCCTCAAGCAACCTGTCATTTAAGTTGCTTTTTCTTGCTTTGCCACATGGGATTCTTAAAATTGAGACGGGGAGGGTCAAGAGGAAACTGCCATTTTTTATTTATTTTTGCCCACCAGCCACGTAGAGCCCCTTAGAGGGGCCTTTTTTTTCAAAATGGGGGAGAGAAGGAACAAAAAGGGCCACCTGGCTTGCTCTGTTATTGCTTGCCTGCCAGCGGGGAGTTGCTTAGTACTGCAGAGGGCCTTTTAAAAAAAAATGTGGGTGGGGATAACCCTGTGTATGTGAGAGAGACGGGTGTGTGTGTGTGTGTGTGTGTGTGTGTGCATGCATGTATGTGAGAAAATAGGTGGGTGTATCCACCTTGTATATTTTTCCTTCTACTTGAATACAGTGGTACCTCGACTTACGAATTACTCAACATATGAATTTTTCGACTTACGAATGAAAAAAGTGCCCGCACGCCTACGAATTTTTCGACATCTGAAGGACATCCGTTGGCGGTTTTAGATGGGGTTTACTCGACTTACAAATTTTTCCAAATTTTTTGTCTCCAATGCATTCCTATGGGGAAATTGCTTTTTTGACTTACGAATTTTTTGACCTACGAATGTGCATTCGGAACGGATTAAATTTGTAAATCGAGGTACCACTGTATGGTGCTTCCTAGCAGCAGCACTTGTGTGTGAAAAATCAATATGGTGTAATATATAATCTGGACCAGCAGGACACAGCTGACTTCATGCTCTGTTAGTAAACAGAGACTTGGTGTAATGTTTACCTGAATCTCTGCTGGCCAACACTTAGGTTATACCACCTGCTTGTATCACTGCCAATTTGTTTAGGGGGATGTGTACCTGTACAGTGGTACCTTGGTTCTCAAACTTAATCCGTTCTGGAACTCCGTTCCAAAACCAAGGCGCGATCTCCCATAGAAAGTAATGCAAAACGGATTAATCCGTTCCAGACTTTTAAAAAACCCTAAAACAGCAATTTAACATGAATTTTACTATCTAACGAGACCACTGAGCCATAAAATGAAACACTATAAACAATGTGCTGTACTATAAACTATGAAAGGTGCTACTGGAAGGAATTTTTTATTTTATTTTGTATAAGCAGCATTGTAGGTGATTAAAATTAAATGATAGTCATTGTTTGGATGGGGGGCTTTTATCCATTTCCGTAGTCACACAGTCAGCTGAACTGGGTTCCACACAGTCACAAAAACAAATTAACTGAAAAAGCCTCAAATACAAAAAACGCAAATAGCAAAAACAAAAGCGCGAAACTAAATCCGTTCCGGCAGTCCGCTTGACTTCCGAAATGTTAGGTGCAGGTGCCCCAGAAACGATAGCCGATGCCACATTGGACGTTCGGCTTCCAAAAATTGTTCAAAAACCAGAACACTTACTTCCAGGTTATCAGTGTTTTGAGCCCCAAGGTACCACTATATACATAATCATGTTCAAAATAGGTTTCATGTTATACATTAGAGTTAAGTGGCTTCTAGGGCTGAATCATTCTTAAGGTCTCTGCTCCCACAGAGTTGATTCTCGGGATCCTGATTTCTGTTCCCGGATCCAGCTTTAGTGCCCGAACAGTTCAGTCACAGAATACACAAAGCGCCTTGCCTAAAAGGTTTTCATACATCGTCCTAAGCGTGTGGTTCAGTTAAAACTACGAAGCTCCTATACAGTATTCACTCTGGCTCAAGAATGACAAAATACTTGCCGATTTCTTCTTGTGAAACTTGAACGAGGCTGGTAGGTCGTATCTCAGTTCTGAAAACAAAATGAGTAAACACATTAAGCTGTAATGGATGGTATCAGGCAATTATGTCTCTGGGTGTAAATTGCAAAAGCATTAGGGAATAATGAAGCGAAAGCAGGTTAAGTGGAATCGGTAAGAAAACACAAGTTTGCACAGACTAAATGCATTTTAGATACACGGCCTGTTTTCCCAGGGCCATCAACCATCAGCTGCTGTGTGCTAAGGATTCTGGGAGAGGGAGGCAGGCAGGTGAAGGCGACAAAGCCTGAGCTAGATGAACAATGCACTCCCCACAAAGAAGGACCCCCTACCACCTGCTGCCCTCGAGGAAGGTTGTTGCAGGCTTGTTAAGCATGCTGCATTTTTTTTTTTTTAAAAAAAAGCATTTTGATATTTGTAAGCTGTCTTAGAAGAATCTATCCCAGTGTTTCCCAAATGTCTCCAGCTGTTTTTGGACTACAATTCCCATCATCCCTGACCAGTGGTCTTGCTAGCGAGGGATGATGGGAGTTGTAGTCCAGAAACAGCTGGAGATAAGGCAGGATATAAATTAAAATAAAATGGATATTGGAGGTCAGGGACATTATTTGTCTTAAGGTTTGGATGGCGTGGGGGTGGGGAAACTACACTATTGGACAAGCAGTAAATCACCTGGATCTACTTCTAAAATGCAATTTAGAAGATTTTAAAAAATTGCTCTTATTTAACCATACTTATTTCACCAATAGCCAAGTTCTCAAGGCAGCTCAACTGGAAAAAACAAAACCTTAAACTGGCTCCTACATCGTATGTAATGAAGTCAGCATTGTTGCAGCTCTTACAAAGTGACTTTTGATAATAATAATAATAATAATAATAATAATAATAATAATAATAATAATAAATTTTATTTATACCCCGCCCTTCCCAGCCAAAAACCGGGCTCAGGGCGGCGAACACTAATTAAAATCACAGCAAAAACATAAAAACAATCAATTTAAAATACAGATTAAAATACAAATTTAAAAATTCAAAATTAAAACTGCAGTCTCATTTTCAAATAGCCCACCAATAAAAGAATGAAGCATAACTATCAAACAGAAACCAACCCAAAGGCCAGGTGGAACAGCTCCGTCTTGCAGGCCCTGCGGAAAGATGCCAAATCCCGCAGGGCCCTGGTCTCTTGTGATACAACTGTTCCACCAAGTCGGTGCCAATACCGAGAAAGCCCTGGCCCTAGTTGAGGCCAACCTAGCATCTTTGGAAGCAGCTCTTTTGAGTTTCATGTTTTTAGGCACAACCCAAGCACAGTCAAACCTCGGTTCCCAAATGCCAAAAACCCGGAAGTAAGTGTTCCAGTTTTCAAATGTTTTTCAGAAGCTGAACATCTGACGCGGCTTCCACTTGAATGCAGGAAGCTCCTGCAGCCAATCAGAAGCCGTGCCTCGGTTGTTGAACATTTCTGAAGCCGAACAGGCTTCTGTAACGGATTACGTTCGACAACCGAGGTTTGACTATTAGGCATAACCCGTGTTTTCATTTTTTATTAAATTCAAGTTGCCCTTCCTCATAGCAGCCTCCTATCCAGCCCAAACCTTCAGCAAAGGGAAGAAGAAGAAGAAGAGTTTGGATTTGATATCCCGCTTTATCACTACCCGAAGGAGTCTCAAAACGGCTAACATTCTCCTTTCCCTTCCTCCCCCACAACAAACACTCTGTGACGTGAGTGGGGCTGAGAGACTTCAGAGAAGTGTGACTAGCCCAAGGTCACCCAGCAGCTGCATGTGGAGGAGCGGAGACACGAACCCGGTTCCCCAGATTACGAGTCTACCGCTCTTAACCACTACACCACACTGGCTCTCGAACCATGTGTCTTTAAGGCTGATCTAAACAGTCGGCTCTTACCTGCTAAAACTTCCATCTTCACGTTCCATTCATCTGCTTTCTTCTGGATATGCTAAGCATGGAAGAAATGCAAGGGGTTTAGTGGTCACCTTGACCATTGGCAGAAGCGTGCCTGACCTTTTGAACTGAAGCAACAGGACTGCTTCCATAGTGACCAAAGGGTAAGAACCCTAAACACTGACAGTTGCAATGTAGCTGGTTGTGAAATTACGTTCCAAAGTTGTGATCTTTGTGTCGCTAGAGCTCCCATAAGTTCTGACCCACTCAGTTCCTGTAACGTAGGTGGAAAGAAGACAGGCTTGCTGGAGATGTACCTGTCGGGTCGAAGTCTTGTGCAAGGAATATACGGCTGTTCTTGCCAACTGCAACGCTGTCTTGAGAAAAGCCATATCCACGCCTAGGAAAATACAGGTGGTTGTTAAGTTTCAAATCGCCTATTGAATGAGCCAAAGCAAAACTTGTTTTACTGAAACGGGTAGCGTGCTAGCAATCTTGAAAGGTGTGATGGCAAACATTAAATTGATTTTAAGCTTTGTCCGTCAGCATTAAGTGAAACTTGATAACTTGGAAAAACGTTTTGTTGAAATTTGGAAGCCAAATGTGTCTCTTCCAGGTTTTCAGCATTGAAAGCCTAATTAAACAGTATATATTAAATCCTGTATACCTGAAGGAGCGTCTCCACCCCCATCATTCAGCCCGGACACTGAGATCCAGCGCCGAGGGCCTTCTGGCGGTTCCCTCACTGCGAGAAGCAAAACTACAGGGAGCCAGGCAGAGGGCCTTCTCGGTAGTGGCGCCCGCCCTGTGGAACGCCCTCCCATCACAGGTCAAGGAAATAAACAACTACCTGACATTCAGAAAATACCTGAAGGCAGCCCTTTTTAGGGAAGTTTTTAATGTGTGATATTTTTGTATTTGATTTCTGTTGGAAGCCGCCCAGACAGATGGGCAGGGTACAAATAATAAATATTATTATTAATTATTATTATTATTATTATTATTATATTTGAATTTCCCTGCCCAAGCAGGGAAATATTTACTCTGCCCAAATATTTACTCTGCCCAAGCAGAGTAAATATTTTAGCTACCTGTTCCTGTCTAACATCATACTTTTACAACCTTAAACGAATTAGTACATCTTTCTGCAATAGGTGACAGACCTTACTGACGAGTGGGAAGGAAGAGAAGCGATATGCCTAAACTTCAGTAAGACTTTTGTCATTTTCAGATGACTTACTCTGCCCCCCCCCAACGCCACAACAGGGAAAGTTTTGCCCCCATTAGATGACTACAATGTACTGGATCATGTAGTAACAAAATAAAATTTCCTTCCAGTAGCACCTTAAGAGACCAACTAAGTTTGGTATGAGCTTTCGTGTGCATGCACACTTCTTCAGATGAAGAAGTGTGCATGCACACAAAAGCTCTTACCAAACTTAGTTGGTCTGGAAGGAAATTTTTTATTTTGTTTCGACTACGGCAGACCAACACGGCTACCTACCTGTAACTGGATAAAGTAGTATATGCTTGGAAATATTAACTAGCAGAACATCACAAGCATCCATCCTAAATCTAGTGCTAAATGTAGAAAGAAAGTGAACACATTTGAAGAACAGAAGGAATTGGGTTTGCACAACCTGGGAGGAGAGCAAAACAGGATTGGTGACGTGTGTCTTCCGATATATGGAAGATGCATAAGGATAAATCCTTATCATTAACACCACACATGCAGCCTTAAAAAATTGCACTAGACTTTAGAAATAGCCACCCTTACACAGTCCAAAAGTAAGTACTGAAAGAAATTGCCGAGAAGCGTAATTACAAAACATTTAGTTTGTAAAGCTAGTTGCTTTATCACTGGAAATAAGGGTGCATCATTACCAACCTTTATTGTGCTTTGTTCCAAAGGGAGGATTCATAATGACTGTATCAAAGGTTTTTGGCATTCTGTCAGACAAAGAACACACATTGCACTGGACCAAATCAACATTTGTCAGCTCAAATTCTTCAGCGTTCTTGCTAAATACTTCCAAGGCATCAGCATCTATGTCAAATCCTATACATAACCTAGAAAAGGGAAAAATGAAAAACAGTAATTACGTGTGCTGCTCTGGTTCGCCAGAAGCGGCTTTGTCATGCCGGCCACATGACCCGGAAGCTGTATGCCGGTTCCCTCAGCCAGTAACGCGAGATGAGCCCCACAACCCCAGAGTCGGACATGACTGGACCTAATGGTCAGGGGTCCCTTTACCTTTACCTAATGCACATGTATAATAGGTCCAGGTCCTTTAGTATAGGTCCAGATCAGGATGCTAGCCTTTAACATAAAACCCTTTCTAAAACTTTATTAACTGCACTTTTATAGGTTGATTGACTTCATCAAGGCTTTCTGGTTACACACTTTTATCATTTTTCAGAAATACACCCAGTATCTGCACCCATTATAAGAAAGCAAGAAACCATTGCTGTAAGAGACCTACCCTGCTCCCAACATGGCACTTCCAATGCTCAACACACCACAACCGCACCCAAGATCCGCAACAGTCTTGTTTTCAATATCACCAAAAGTATTGTGAATTGTATAAAGCATACATGCTAGATGACAAAAACAAAGAAATACAGGTGACAGGTTCTGGGCAAATACAAAACAATACTGTAAGGCTGGAATGAAATGCAGGCCTCTAACTTATCCCCTTTCCACCAGCTGAACAGTTTCCTATTAAGTCCAAACACTCCCAATGTACCAGCCAACTTTATAGTGGGCAAGGTCAGCTAAGAAGACTAAAGTAAATATATTTGCAAGACAGGTTGTAAAAAATCCAGGTGGCTCAAGCCAGTGATTAGCATTGAAGGACAGAACAAGTCAAACAAGAACGTGTTTCTGTTCATGACCCCAAAATATGAGAATTATCTTGATAGCATGTGTTCTTCCACTAAAGAGTTTCAAACACGGACTCTTGCTTTTCAGAGGAGTTCAACAGCATAATTAGACAGTCATAATTCAATATTCACTATCAATTAGCAACTTAAGCTCCAGGGATACAAATTAAGCTCTAAACTTCCTTGACAGCCCCAGGAGAAAAAATGTTTTACCCACAACCTAAAGCTTGTTAAGCGTTACCTTGACAAAATGAGAATTTTTTGCTGGGCACGTGACTTAAATTTAATGCTAAATATACGTGATTGCTAAATACACCATTCACACCAACAACCATAAGTTCTAGAATGAGGGTGCTTTCTTGAATTAGCTTGTCAAGCGTTTGCAGAATAGATTTATAGGGTTGTAGCCAAGTCACAGTAAATCCATTTAAATCTGTGGACTTGCTAGTCATTATTAACTTATCCTTTTTCTTTTCAATAGGTCTCCTCTGAGTATGTTAGCTGTAATCCATACTGTTAAGGAATAGGAAAAAATATTGAGATTTACCTGCAATATGTGGTCTTGTTGGATATTGCTCAAGTAGAAGCTTTGGATTCTCAAAATCATCAACTTGTTGAAGATTGCTCTCTAGTTCTTTAAGTTTTAACTTCTTCATGTTTACAGTTTAAGCTTGAAGAGAAATTTATAATCAGATATACATAGGAATTAAACACGGACATGGTTGTTACATGCATGCATTGTATTCAAGAGCAAGATTCCTGTTTTTGTTTAACAAAATAAAAAATAAAAATAAAAATCCTTCCTGTAGCACCTTAGAGACCAACTAAGTTTGTTACTGGTATGAGCTTTCGTGTGCATGCATACTTCTTCAGATACCAAACATCAGATGTTTTTCTTCAACATTCAGATATTTTTCTTTAATTTGTTTTTGTCCTCTGCCACCTGTATTTATTAAAGTTTTAGGAAGGAACATAAATAAAACAGCAACAAGTCAACAGATTATTTTTTTTTTAAAAAAGATAGTGTTATCAAGCACGATAAAACAACAACAACATTAGTTATACCCTGTCCATCTGACTAGGTTGCCCTGGCCACTCTGGGTGGCTTCCAACATATATATTAAAAAATTATAAAACATCCAACATTTCTTTCAATTTCTAACACTTAGAATTTTTCACTTATTCGTCCGTTCAGTTTATAAGCCACAATATAACAGTCCTCCAAGCAGCATACAAGGTACGACAATGCTATAAACCAGTATTACAAATGAAATACGGAAAACACATGACCGTAAAACCAAACAAATCACTCTTTTTAAAAAAACAGCCAAGAGAAGGAAATGCTGCAGCGCTATGACAGTTGGAACAAATAAGCAAAATAATGTGAAACCACAGCATACTGGCACCCCACCAAAATAAAAACAAAACAAAACCCCACCCTACAATAGGGTAACACTTTGATTCAGACCAATTTAAAAAGAGCACAAACTCTCAGGCTGCATGCTAATAAGGAGAGAAACAGGCAGGAGAGGAAAAGGTGCCAGGGCTTCTGTATATGTGGACCAATATTTTTAATGCGCTTCAAGAAACATGAGATGTGAGAGATCATTGGAGAATTTCTCAAAATTTTGAGAGCTCAAAATCGAGTCCCCTGGTATTTGAACGATTGGCATTAGTAATTGCTTTAAAATTTGGTATTGTTATAATGAGGCTATTTATTGGGTTGTAATTGAAAATTAATAAATTGAGCTCCCTTGCACGCTTACTCGGAAGTAAAGCTGCGCCTGAATGAAGCGTGAACAGGACAGGAACCTTCCCAAAAAGAAGGAAAAGAACCTTCCCAAAAGGAAAAGGAGCTTCTCTTCCACCGTTGTATTCGCGTTCCCGGGAAGACGGTGCAAAGAGCAGCAGCAGCAGCAAGAAAATAATAATAATAATAATAATAATAATAATAATAATAATAATAATAATAATTTTTTAATCATTTATATGCCGCCCATCTGACTGGGTTGCCCTAGCCTCTCTGGGCTGCTCCCAACAAAATATTCAAAATACAATGAAACATCAGCTTCCCTGAACAGGGCTGCCTTCAGATGCCTTCTAAAAGTCACATAGTTGTTCAAAATAATAAGTGGCTTCCAGGAAGCTGCATTTACCTTCTTCTCTGCAGCTTCCACGCCACGAAAGATCACATTTCCGCTTTGTGCTGTTTCTTAAGAGATCCCCCGTACACAAAAGAAACAGCAGCCCCCTCGCTTTAGTTCCTCTTGCTGCTGCAGCGAAAACCCGGAGCAGGAATCCGGCGCCTGCCCTGGAAGCGCGAGAAATGGGTACGAAACTGTCACTTCGGATGCACACAGGCCAGGGTTGGGTTGCCATGTTTCAAAAAACAAAACAGAAACAGGACACCCCGAATGTTGTGGAGCTTTTTTTTCTTTTTTCTTTTTTGGAAGATTCCAACATTCTTGAGCGATTTTTCTTTTTGAAATGATTTTATTTGATTTTACAAAATGAACAATTAATTACAATGCCAAATACATATCCATAAAATGATATTTCTCTGAATCGCGCAACTTCCCCCCACCCCCTCCATGGGTCCTATTGTCAGCATTTCCAACTGCATATTATTTCATAGTCTATGTTTGGTATCTATCCATATTGTCCATGATATCCATTACATTACAAGCGAGGTTAAAAGGTAAAGGGACCCCTGACCATTAGGTCCAGTCGGGGATGACTCTGGGGTTGCAGCACTCATCTCGCTTTATTGGCCGAGGGAGCCGCGGCATTTGTCCGCAGACAGCTTCCGGGTCATGTGGCCAGCATGACAAAGCCGCTTCTGGCGAACCAGAGCAGCGCACGGAAATGCCGCTTACCTTCCTGCCGGAGCGTTACCTATTTATCTACTTGCACTTTGATGTGCTTTCGAACTGCTAGGTTGGCAGGAGCTGGGACCGAGCAACGGGAGCTCACCCTGCACAGATTTTTAAGTGATTGCAAACCCGCTTAAAAGCCCAGGATTCAAACGTGCTAACTTCAGTACAGATGGCAGCTTTTAACTATTGCATTTCATGTAAGCTGCTTATGTAAGATGTTAGGGGGAAGCAGTATACAATTCTTGGCCGAATAAGCTGCTTTCAGAAACCCAACACTTGTTGGTAGCATGAGCCGATCCATGCCTAGCTTTCGGGGAGAAAGGGCAGCCAGTGCCCAATTAAACCCTAGGCAGTCGAAACCTCAGTGCTCCCCAAGCAAATTATCTTCTAATTAATACTTAATTTTAATTTCCTTTCAAGATCAAATCAATATTATTTAAATCCGTTGTCGCGGGGTTCCCAAAAGGTGTGGGGGCCCTAGGTCTACTCTGCCTATTTGGTAATCCAGTACTGAGGACACCCAGGCACATGGATTCAAAATTTTCTGTGGCTTTTGCATATTTGGAACCATTTTATTTCACCGATTTTAGTGCTGGGCCTTCTGTACCACTGCCTGCGGTGACAGAGGTTAACAGAGTGCTATCATGAGTGGGACGCATCCAAGGTAGAGGTGCATAAAGTGGAGTACCCCTCCTTGATTGTTATTTTCTTTCAAGAACAAATCAATATTATTTTGATCTGTTGTTGTGGGGCCCCTAAAAGGCATGGGGCCCATAGGCCGGTGCTTACTCCATGGGCGTAGCCAGGATTTTTGTTGAGGGGGGCACAGAACCTCAGATTTGATTTTTATTGATTTTGGGGAGGGGAGAGCAGCCCACTCTGCCCATAGCCTGCCTACTCTACCTTTCTGATAATCTAGCACTGCTGCCAAACCTAGTGGGTGCCTGAAGGGAAGGACCATCGGTCAAAAAACGTCGTCAACCTTCCTTATGCGTTCCTCGAAGGCCCCCACATGTGCATGCCACCCACACGGTTGTTCTCTTAAAACCAGTGTTTCCCAAGCTTGGGTCTCCAGCTGTTTTTGGACTACAACTACCATCATCCCTAGTTAGCAGCACTAGTAGTCAGGGATGTTGGGAATTGTAGTCCCCCCCCCCAAAAAAAAATCAGCTGCAGCAACCCAAGTTTGGGGAACACTATCTGGGGGTTGTTGTTTTTATTTTGATTATATATTTTGTAGTTATATATTTTGATTTTGTTCTGTGGACTGCCCTGAAGGCAGCCCTGTTTAGGGAAGTTTTTAATGTCTGATGTTTTATTGTGTTTTTAATATTTTGCTGGGAGCCGCCCAGAGTGGGGTGGTATATTTTTTAAAAAAATTATTATTATTATTATTATTATTATTATTATTATTATTATTATTATTATTATTATTAAACAACCCAGGGGAGCCAACTTGAATAAAATATTGAGGGGGGGGACAGGTAAACCTCACCTCACATGACCGATCACATGATGCGGTGCACAATGGCCATTAACTTTGGCCTCAAATGTTTTATGGAAAGGAGGGGTGTCTCTTCGGCCCCTAGGAGTTGGCTCCTATGCCTCCAGTTAGAGTTAGGTCGGGTTTCCGTAACGCGCGTCTCGCTTCTGAGCGGACACGCGAAGAAGGGCCGTTTGGCCGAAACGCGCCGCTTGGCTAGTCGTGTGAACGCCGCGAATGGTTTGCGTTTCACGTGTGTAGTAGGCGCACCAACCCGCACTGCCGCCCTCCACACACACACACATGTAAACACGCAGGTTCCTCCGAGGCTGAACACCGGAGGAGGCGGGTGTGTACAGTAACATCAGGGCGGGGAGGCGCCGCCGCCAGCAGCCAGCCGTAGCAGAAGGAGGCGGCAGCGGCGGCCGACGGAGCCGAGGAGGCGGCCTGAGGCGAGCGGGCAGGGCGCCGGCTTTCCCGGCTATCGCGAGAGGCGGCGAAGGGAGGGGAAAGCGGAGCCGAGAGGGCCGAGAGCGAAGGAGCCCGGCGGCCGAAGCTGCGTCGCGGTTGCTGAGGGGGGGAGAAGAAGAAGCCTCGGAGGTCGCCGTCGTCATGGCGGGCGCCGCCGGGGGCTCGAGCGCCCAGGAGAAGCGGGCCACGGCGTCGCGCCTCAAAGCGGCCCTCAGCCTGAGCGCGGACGAGAGCGAGGCCGCGGCGGGCGAGCTGCGGTCGCTGCTGGAGACGGTGCTGAGCCCGCCGAGCGGCGGAGGCGCCGGAGGTGGCGAGTCGGTGTCGGAGGCGCTGGCGTGGTGCCGCTGCCTGCTGGCGGGCGGCGAGCCGTGGGACAGCTTCGTGCAGGCGGTGCGGGCCTACGACCCGGCCACGCTGTGCGGCCTGGTGTGGACGGCCAACTTCGTGGCCTACCGGTGCCGGACGTGCGGCATCTCGCCCTGCATGAGCCTGTGCGCCGAGTGCTTCCACCAAGGCGAGCACGCCGGACACGACTACAACATGTTCCGGAGCCAGGCCGGCGGAGCCTGCGACTGCGGGGACGGCAACGTCATGCGGGAGGCCGGGTGAGTGCGACGGGGGGCTGGCTGGGTTGGGGTGGGGGGTGAGGGGAGACACTTGTCTAGGGCGGAGGGGGGGGGGGGTGGGAAGGCCTCCCGGGCGGGTGTCTGCGAGTGGGTGGCATTCCCCCCCACCCCTCCATAAAATATCCGAGGGGGCACCCCCAAAGTGGATGGGCATTGCCATTCAAGTGGTGCTTGTGCGCCACGTCATGCGATCGGTTATGTGGGGTGGGTCTTTACCTTGAACCCACCCCCACCCCAATACAAAATATTTTATTCAAGTTGGCAGCCCTGGCATCTGGGAGAAAAGCGAGAGACCCTCACTCCCTCCCTTTCACAGACAATAGTGGTGAAAATAATAGTACCAGGGAGGACCGGTTGAGTGTGCAAAATCCTGACCTAATCCATCCTATTAAGTAACCCGGAGCAAGCTTGTTTTTGCACTCGTGGGCTCTGTTTTGACTCCACAGATGGACAACAACACAATTATTCACATCTGAAGAAGTGTGCATGCACACGAAAGCTCATACCAAGAACAAACTCAGTTGGTCTCTAAGGTGCTACTGGAAAGAATTTCCTATTTTGTTTCGACCATGGCAGACCAACACGGCTACCCACCTGTAACACAATTATTATTATTATTATTATTATTATAGCTATATGCTGCTCATCGGACTGGGTTGGCCTAGCCTCTCTGGGCAGCTCCCCACAAAAAATAGTAAAAACCCCACACGACATCAAACACTAAAAACTTCCCTGAAGAGGGCTGCCTTCAGGTGTCTTTTAAAAACCACATAGCTGTTTATCTGTTTGACATCTGCTGGGAGGGCGTTCCACAGGGCATATGCGCCGTGTAATCCTAGGCGTGTCTGCTCAGAAGCAAAGCCGCACTGAACTAAATGGGACTTGTGCACTCTTTAAAGTGCTGCACACATTGATTGAATAATTATTATTACTTTATTTATACCCTGCCCATCTGTCTGGGGCGGCTTCTAACACACATAAAAACGTAATAAAACGCCAGACATTAAAAACTTCCCGATATGCATGCAGAATTGCAGCCTGTTTGTGGAATAAGTTTATGTGGTGAAGTGGGCTTTATGGAAACTTTGGTCCAGCAGAGGTTTTTCCATTGGGGCAAAGGTGGTTGTGCACCACCAACCTCAGTTTGGCCTTAGGCAGTCCCCATCTGCCCTCCTTCAGCCTAGCATCCAGTCCAGGAGGTGGCAATGATTGTTGGCTTCCTTCTCTGAAGCCTCCCCGTTATATAACTTGGTAGGATTGGGGTAAAACTAGAATTAATTTGCTCTGTGTGTCATTTGCTGTTGCTCCACCCACGGTTGACCTTTCTGCCTTCTGTCCTCAATGTGCACCGACTTGCACTGCTTGTGTTGCAGTGTGAAAGGCTTTAAGATGCCACAGCACTCTTTATCTGTTTGCTACCTCTGTGCGGTTTGCCATGTGGGTTGAAATTCTCGCTTCATCCAGAAGTATGCATTCCAAGGGCAGAAAAGAACAACAATCAGGCGTATATTATGCAAATCTTGACAGGTGAATCTTGCTGGTATCTAATCTGTGGTTGGTGGTCTTGTAAATGCATCCTTGATCCATGTTACAAGTTAATGGTGTGTGCATGCTTATGTGAAAACATTGAGAGTGAAACCAAAAGTGGAGCATTGTAACAGTAAACATTTCCGTAGCACTTTCAAATGGTCTAAATGCGCCACATGATCCAGTTATCTGACAGAGAGGTGAGTTTCAAACTAGGGATTTTCTGAGTATTTGGTGGTATGTGTAATGAGAGAAATGTATGTATTGGAGAAGACAGATGGGTGCATGCCCATGGAATGAATACACATGATCACACATTTCATCATGTTGATCAAGAATGCTAGCAAACTTACGATCTTGTGCTTTTACAGACACATTACATCCATGTGGTTTTATCCACAAAAGCACGATAAAGAGTAACTAATCCAGAAAACAGTCTTCAGATTTTGCTCCAAACCATGCCATACGTACAATACAATTCTTCTGCCTTCTGCTGGTTGGTTGTGTTGGTCTGTATGTGCCCGGGGGGGGGGTTATAGACCAAGTGGGCACTGAGTGATGCTGCAAGGTTTGGTATACATTCTTACACCTAAGATTCCCCCCCCCCCCTTTGGCTGTTGTAGTCTTCATGTTGCACAGCCTAGTGCTTCTTGCTCCTGTTCTTGTGTGGCATAAAGCAGAAATATTGTGTACATTAATGCACTTAAAAGGAGTGAAAAGATTGTAGGATTTGGGTCTCCAGTTGTGGGGGCAGGGGAAGATAGACACACCGGTAAGGATGCAGAAATAATTTGTAGGGAAGAGTGATGCTTACAGGTAGAACACTGTCAGCCTGTTCAAGTGTTACAATTTGTGTGTGGTCCCCCTCTTTCCCCTCGTTACAGGTAGAAGGTAACTGTAGAAAGGAGGTACTTCCAAGTTTGCTCCTGCAACACACGTGTTTTGGCTTCAGTGCCACTTACACATTTTGCCAAACCTCTAGGTGCTGTGGATGTTGCTGCAGTCTCCCTGCAATCTTGCTTGTTCATGCATGTAGCCCACATATACACAGAGCCCCCTTCCTCAGTTGATCCATTATCAGCCCCTTCCCACTAATCTATATGATCGATCTGATGACCAGGAATGAACAGTCTGCCTTTCCGAGCAAGGTGCTGAGCTGGCACAGGAAGCAGGTGGTGCTGTGGTCTAAACCCCCGAGCCTCTTAGACCTGCCGATCAGAAGGTTGGCGGTTCGAATCTGCGTGACGGGGTGAACTCCTGTTGCTCTCTCCCAGCTTCTGCCAACCTAGCAATTCAAAAGCACGCTAGTGCAAGTAGATAAATAGGCACCGTTGTGGCAAGAAGGTAAACAGCTTCTCCGTGTGATCTGGTTTTTATCATGGTGTTCCATTGCGCCAGAGGCAGTTTAGTCATGCTGGCCATATGACCCGGAAAGCTGCCTGTGGACAAATGCTGCCTCCCTCACCTTGAAGCGAGATAATAATAATAATAATTTAATAATAATTTATTATTTATACCCCACCCATCTGGCTGGGTTTCCCCAGCCACTCTGGGCGGCTTCCAACAGAACGTTAAAATACAATAATCTATGGAATGCCGCACGCCATATTCAAGTTTGACTGGACTTAACCATCCAGGGTTCCTTTACCTCTTTTACTTTGCTGAGTTGGCCAGACACATAGTGCTCCAAAATGGGTGGAGTCTTATGGGGCGGGGGGACAGAAAAATTTGTGGGGGGCATGATTTGGCCGGGAGTCAACCACCCCATCCTACGTTATTTAATTGTACTGGGATTCCCTCCAGTGTGGTGGTTCCTGGGAGAAGTCAAAGGGTATAGTGTGCTAAGTGGCTTGTTGTTTTTTTGAAACATTCGAGGGTGGGAGTACCTGCTGTTGCTGTAGTAATGGACAGATGTAAAGCTGTGAGGGTGTAATTTCAGCAGCGCAGTAGTTTTTTATTGGCGGGGCAAGACAAAGTGCTGCCAAATTATGGAAGAGTCACTAGCTGTCATATTGAACACATGTGATGGCTGGAGTCATCCTATCCCCTACTCTCATTTTAGTAAGGACTGAAGTGTGAACTCTGAAGGTATGCCAGTATGTAAACAATTCCCAAGTGTCGTCTGATCACCATGATAGACACTGTCCATTGTTGGCAGTGCCAGCTGTGGAACTTGGCTGTTTTTATTTTTGTGTGCTAATGCTGTGTCATTGCAGCAGGCAAGCCTATAATTAAAATGTAGCTGTGCCTTATAAATTCAGTGGGGGAAAAGAACATAATGCAGTTGTCATAGTTTCTAGAAAGATTGCTTCTTGATCTGTTTGACTGCTAAATTGCTATGAGAATCTGTGGTGTGTTGCTGGATTCTTCTTGTTGAAGTTTGCATCGTTGATTATTGATGCAATGTGAATGTGGGGACAATGAAGTGGGAATGCAGGATCTGATTGGGATTATTTTAATTTAGTGATAGTGTGTAGTGGCAGTCTGCACTTAGGTTTTCAGATGTGCCAAATATTCTTTTGGTTGATAAATAACGGTGTGTTTTGACAAATCCAATATCATCACATTTGAAGTAGATGTAGCAAAAGTCAATAAAGATGTTTCCTGGACTACCGTATATACTTGAAGCTGATGTGCAAATGAACTCAGTTAAGCCTAGTTCCCAGAAATAATGAATGGAATTGTAAGGTTGTTACATGTGGCCAGAGGGAACCTACATTCAGGTGTTCATAGATGGCTATCTCCTTGAATTGGACCACTTGTTCAAATACTTTGGACTTCATGTCAATGTGAAACTCTCATGGAAGCTACACCTGGGTGCCATTAAGTTATCAAGAGCCAGGTCCATTGGCCAGCTCAGCAGATTTTTCTGTACAAAGAAAACCAATGAATTAATGCTGTTCTCAAGATCTTTATGGCTAAAATTAAAGCGCAAATGCAGAAATCTGGGAAGTTGGAGCAAAGTACAATATGGAAGTTCTGCAAAATAAATTTGCACTAGCAGCCAAGAAGCTGCATTCTAGTCATATCAGGAATTACAGTGTATTGTAAAGTTTTATCCAATGTTTTGTTACCCCTGGAGGATGGCATGCATGGTTGTTAATGGTTGCTCTCTGATTCCATAGCAAGTCTTTCTTTTAATTCATGTGTTGTGTTGGAAAGACACACACACACACACACACACAGAGTGAGGGGGGAAAGTAATCCTGTTGTTATTCTGTCTCTCTCAGCTACAAAAAACCTACCATTAAAATTATGGACTGGTCATTTTTTCGTGAGAAGGCAAACAGGCAAATTTAATTTAGCAGGGGATCAAATACTTTCCCCCCTTACTATGTGTGTGTGTGTGAGTGAGTGTGTGTATCCTACACATAGAAAACTGGCATGTCGAAAAGAAGGCTAGTTTCTATGTTGTTCAGGGAAACTTTTAGATTGAGAATTCAAACATGTGAACTCCACTTTTCAGAAAAAGGCTTACCACCTCCTCAGATACTTGTAATAACTAGTATTTAATTCCCAACAGTCTTGCATTAATTAATGTAGCTTGTGAAAACAGTGAATGTGTTTATAACATAAGAGTATGCTAATTGCTGTAGTAACCAATATCCAGTGAGACTTTGTGGTCCCATTTATGTCTTGGCAAATCTGCTGATTCTTCCCACTGACTTGATAGACTCACTATTTAAGCTAAGGAGCTACCCCAGTCCCTTTTGGGTAACTGATGGGGTTGGAGGAAAGTGAGCTATTTTGTGTGTGACTGCTTAGTTTACAGCTGAGATCTTTTGGACTGTTTCAAGTTCTGGAATTGGAATTTGCCTCTGCTATTCTAGATTTTTCTCTTTCTCATTGTTCTCATTCATTCTTCACCTCTCCTTAATATTGTCTACCCTTTCCATGGTCTGTATGAATATCCAGCAGACCAATCAAGACTGTATTAGTCAAGAACATCCTTTATCTGTTTTATGTTTTAAGTTTTCCATCATAGCAAGCAGTTGCCCTCTCTTTCAGGTCAACATTAACAGCTGTGTGAAAGATCAGGTTTCTTGGTACTTTTGCCACAGCAATAATTTCTAGCATGCAAAGAAATAAAGTTCAAGTTGTATTTTGCCTGGCACTACTTTTTTTTTTGCTAAAATCCCTGGTTGATTGTGTCCAGTGTAACGCCTCTTAAAATAACCTCCTTGGCTGCTGAGCCAATGGACGGTTTTCAATAAAGCTATGATTCACAGTGCTGTGTACCCATATTTGTTGTTGTTGTTCAGTCGTTCAGTCGTGTCCGACTCTTCGTGACCCCATGGATCATAGCACGCCAGGCACGCCTATCCTTCACTGCCTCTCGCAGTTTGGCCAAACTCATGTTAGTAGCTTCGAGAATACTGTCCAACCATCTCATCCTCTGTCGTCCCCTTCTCCTTGTGCCCTCCATCTTTCCCAACATCAGGGTCTTTTCCAGGGAGTCTTCTCTTCTCATGAGGTGGCCAAAGTACTGGAGCCTCAACTTCAGGATCTGTCCTTCTAGTGAGCACTCAGGGCTGATTTCTTTGAGAATGGATAGGTTTGATCTTCTTGCAGTCCATGGGACTCTCAAGAGTCTCCTCCATAATTCAAAAGCATCAATTCTTCGGCGATCAGCCTTCTTTATGGTCCAGGTGATGTCTTTGCTTTTTAAGATGCTGTCTAGGTTTGTCATTGCTTTTCTCCCAAGAAGCAGGCGTCTTCTAATTTCGTGACTGCTGTCACCATCTGCAGTGATCATGGAACCCATATACAATCTCTTATCAAACTAAACTTTCTAATATTTGCTTTGCCTGAATACATTTTGGCTTTGAAATCAAGATGGATTTAATTATTCATCTACCTCTTCCCCCTGACACTTTAGAAATTTTGGGGGCTATAAATAAGAGTATAGAAGCTCAGAATCAGGTAGTTGATAGTTGCAGTGTGGCTTTTGTCCAATACCACCCCCCGAAAACCCAAAACTAGTCAAATGCTGAGAGATGCTTTTTGGTAAATCCAGGTAATTATGAAGTGGCTTTTTAAATCACTGAGTGGTTTTCTGTTTTTAAATCCATCCAGTTATACTTTAAAACAACAACAACCCAGGCTTATGATTATTAGTGAAACATTTGTATTGGCATTTTTATTTTACCCCTACGCTTTTCTATGACATTTTTTGTGCACTAATTTTGTATGTGAGTCTTGAATATGCACTTCTGAAATAGCTGTTACGTTTTTATATAGCTGTAAAACAAACGAAAGAACTTCGTTTGTATTTATGTAGAGGATGCTCTTTAACTAAAGATCATGCCAAGATCATTAATATCTAAGGAAACTACATTAGCTATGACAAGTAAAGTGAGAATTTGAATGAATTATAGAAGGGAAAGTCATATGAGAAAAACAAAAATAAATCAGCTGAGGATTTTGCTTTGACAGCAATCCTTCACGAACACGTACTTGGCAGGGCAACAAAATAGAAGCCAAAGGTTATTTCAGTGGTTTATTCAAGTAAGTGGTATTGGGCATACTTTGAGTGAAACTCTTCATGCATAACTGAGAATGTGTTCTGTACCAGACCTTTAAGTGAAACATTCTTCAGTTATGTCTTAGGAGGAATTATATAGACTCTGTTCTCCCCCAAAACTTTTTTTTATATAATGCGTGGAGTCTCTATTTCCTCAACCATTTAATGTCTCTGCAGCTTTTCTTATAGAATCATAGAGTTGGAAGAGACCACAAGGGCCATCCAGTCCAACCCCATGCCAAGCAGGAAACACCTTCTTTTGTTGGTATTTTTTGCCGTTGGAAGGATAGACCAGTGTTTTTTGTGTGGTCAAGGCAAATCACATCTTAAATAAACTCTAAATTATCTGCGAAAGATAATTTAGTGAAAGATAGGCGTGCCTGGCGTGCTCTGGTCCATGGGGTCACAAAGGGTCAGACACAACTGAACGACTGAACAACAACAACAAATTATCTGCAAATAGTTTGATTTCTCTCTGTGCTGGATTTATGTTTTGTCTTTTGTGTTGAAAGAGCTTCAGTTGTCTTCCAGACCTGTATTTTTGCATTTGATATAAACATTTTGTAAAATACATTATAATCCTTCTTTCTCTTTCATTTCCCCTAAAATTGTAACTCTGCTACTGTTGTAGCACTTAAAGTTGGGTGAGAAACTGTGCTTTCTGAATGTGTGCAAATAAAAGCATTCCAGCTACAGTATATTCTGGCGTATAAGGCTACTTTTTAATCCAGGAAAATCTTCTCAAAAGTCGGGGGTCGTCTTATACGCCGGGTGGAAAATCTGTGGTCGAGTATATCTCAAAGTCTATATTTTAACTGGAAAAGTTGGGGGTCGTCTTATACGCCCAGTCGTCTTATACGCCGGAATATACGGTAGTACTGCAAGATCCAGTAGTTGTTTGTCTAGTAGTACAGATGGTTCTGTGGCAAGTTCTATATCAGTGACCTGTGAGAAATGCTATGATTAGAGTTTTTCTTTGAACTTTCTTCCCAGTTTCTCTATAGTTTATGGCAGGAATGGGGAATCTGTAGCCGACCATATGTAGTTGTGGAGTCCCATCATCCCTGACCACTGGTCCTGTTAGCTAGGGATGATGGGAGTTGTAGGCTGAGTTTGCCTATGCCTGATCTGGAAGGTCACAAGTTTCCCATCACTTGGATAGTTTTGCATTACTTGGTGGGTATAAAGAGTTCTCGTCTCTTCAGCTCAATAGAGCTGGAAAAGATTCAGAAAAGGGCAACCAAAATGACCAGGGAGACAAAGCAACTTCCCTTTCCTATGAGGAAAGGTGACAACAGTTGGCGCTTTTAAGTTTAGAGAAAAAGTGAGTAAAACTATGCATGGTGTGAAGAAAGTGAATAGAGAAAGGTATTTCACTTCTTATAGTGCAGAATTTGGGGAAATCCAATGAATCTGGATGTTGGAAGAGTCAGGGCAGACAAAAGAAAGTACCTTTTCACTCGGTTAATCTGTACAGTTTGCTCCCACAAGAGCTAGTGATAGTCACCAACATGGATGGCTTTAAAATAATATTGGACAGTTTCATGGAGGTCATGGTAATCAGTGGCAATTAGTAACAATGGCTGTGCCTCTGAATATCAGTTATTGGAACTTGCAAGGAAAGAAAGTGATGTTGCACTCATGTCCTGCCTTCTGTAAGAATCTGGTTAGCTACCATGACATCAGGATGCTGTACCCAGTGGGCTCTTCTTACATTATTTTCAGTGCTATTTTTCTAGAAAAAGAGGTGCTGGAAAACCTCCCTCATTCTCTTAGAATGGCAAAGGAGCCCATCTGAGAGCTGCCGGAACTTAGTTCCTATGAGTTCCCCTTGAAAAAAGCTCTACTTAGGCTTATGTTTACATATGCAGCCATGGCATGGTTGTTGTTTTTTTTTTCAAAATTAGCAACTATCTGTTCTTTCTTATTAATTAGGTGGCTGAATATGTTTAACTTTGTATAACTTTATTTGTAGGTTTTGCAAAAGGCATCGGATAAAATCAAGCTCAGAAGTTCCGTCTGTTCCAAAAGATCTGTTGATAATGTCAGAACTAGTTCTTCCACAATTCATCTTCTGTCTTATTCAGTACTTACGGGAAGGCTATGACGAACCAGGTATGGATGCTTATTAATATTTTTGGAAAAGTTCACAAGGCAGATTCCCAGTGCAACTAATAAGTGTTGTTAGTTTCATTTTTGCGACAGTTCATTTTGTTCTGAAGGTAAGGATGATTTCAAACTGTTGGTGAATTGCAAGTGGGCTTTTAATAAAGTGTGATGTCAGGATTGTGAAGTTGAATATGATCAGGGAAGCTGAGGTTAGTCTGCTCCCTGCCACCCATGTAAGCAACTCCTTATATTTTGCAAAATGGGAGAAAAGCCGAAATCCTAGAGAAAGTTGATGGAGAGTGTCCTGGGTTACACAGAAAAGAGTGGAGTGGGAGAGAATTATACTTTTGAGTAGACTAAGCCATGGTGTGAATGCTGAGATAGAGGTTAAGATAACTGAGAGCCATAACAATAGTTTGAGAGTAAGGGAAGAATTTAGATACCTGATAATGTAAGAATTGGGGGAATGAGAGGCATGACTCTGTGGAAAGGAAACGAGAACTTCCAACATCCTGTGATGAATATAAAAAGAAAAGAAAAGCCAGTTGCTTGGTTTAAAAAGTTTATTACTGTTTTTTCCTTTCTTTATTGATCATAGAGATGTGAGCAGCTTATGTCTCATACAAATATTGTAATCAGCAAGTGGTGTATAATCTAAAATTTTATTGGTTGGGATGGGGTGATGTCGTAACAGAATAATAAGTAAGGAGCCACAAAGTAGCTAGAACGGTTTGCTCAACCTGCTACAAGCTTATTGCTTGTTTGTTTTTCAGTTCTAGATGTTCCATCAGAAAAAGACCTTCACAAAGTCCTTCAGATATTGGAATCCCACATTTCATTTCTGGAAGATCTGACAAAAATGGGAGGAGCGATGCGTTCAGTCCTTACTCAGGTTTTGACAAATCAGCAGTTCTATAAAGATCTTAGCTCTGGTGAGTTGGTGTGTTATTATGCCTTAAGGAAGGTATGTTAATCCCATGCATCAAATGAGTTATAGGATGAATATCGTGTTGCAAAGTAAAAAATGTACCGTATTTTTTGCTCCATAAGACGCACTTTTTTCCTCCTGAAAAGTAAGGGGAAATGTCTGTGTGTCTTATGGAGCGAATGCGTGGTCCCTGGAGCTGAATCGCCCAGGGGCCAAAAGCAGATTGTGCTTTTTTTTTTTTTTTTTTTTACAAAGAGAGAAGGGGGTGTTGAAAGGAAGCCACTGAACAGCTGATCAGCAAGCAATCGGGAGAGATAAGGCTCCCTTTCTGCCCCGCCCCTTTGCCCAGGCCTCCATTATTGAATGTTCTGCAGATGGAAGCTGTTTGTTTCCCCAGTGACATGTGACTGGCTGATTAGATTATCTGTCTGAAAACTGTAGAACTGGCTCCCTTTCCTTTCCTAAACAAGCTGCAGAACTGTGAGTTGACCCCCCCAAACGAGGCTTTTCTCCCTTTGCAAAAGAAGCTGCACAACTGTGAGCTGATCCTCAAAAAAACAGGGCTTTCCCTTTTGCAAAAGAAGCTGCACAACTGTGAGCTGATCCCCCCAACAAGGCTTTTCCCCCTTTGCAAAAGAAGCTGCACAACTTTGAGCTGATCCTCAAAAAACCAGGGCTTTCCCCCTTTCCTCCTCTAAAAACTAGGTGCGTCTTATGGAGCGAAAAATACGGTATTTAATTCTGTGGGCTATTTATTTTTTCATCTCCAGTCAAACTTTCTAACCCATTTCATGCTACAAGGCACATGTGAGCAACTCAAGGGCTTCATGTTTCTCCTTGGTTGCTCATAGTGCAGCCTTCTAAGCCCCAGGAAGCCCAGTTCACTTTCTGCATCTGATCAGCTGTCAGTTGGGCGGTGGTGGAAGGGTTGCTGTAACAGTGCTGCTAAGCAGTGGGGGGGGGCAGCAGTTTTAGCTGCCTTGGGATGGCTGTGGAGTGCAGGCTTTGATCTGCCTGCCCAGAGCTCTCAGTGCAGCTAAAATTGCAATATCTGCACTGCCGATAGCAGTGTGAGGGCAGAAATTTTAGCTGCATCAGGATTACTGGGGGTGGCATGCAGACTTGAATGGTTAAAGTTGCACCAGAGTTCCTGATGCAGCTGCAAAGGGGAAGATTAAACTGTTATTGTGAGGTGGGGAGAATATGTGTGTAAGGGGGAGGAATGCCAGGCCCTGCCCTGCCCTGCCCTGCCCACTGGCATGCAGCCCCTGACCAGCTGCACACCGCACATCTGCAGAAAGGTGGCCACCCCTGCAATAAGGTTTGGTAAGGCTGGTCCCTAGAGTGAACGTAAACCTTTTGAAATACATTTCAGGTGGTGCAGAAAATGCATGTGCGAAGAAAAGCCACGAGAAATATCTTGTAGCTCTGAAGGGTTCCGGACTCACATTTCCCGAAGACAAGGCTGCATGTGGAGTGCAGGAGCAAGCAGCTGGGGGAGCAAGCTCTTCAGTAGTTCAAGGTTTCTCTATTTATTTATTTATTTTTAAAAATATCTTTGTTATTTGAAGAATCTTCTTAGACTTGCAGCAGCGTCGCCACATGTCTGCTTCTGAAATAATTGACAGAATGCAGTCGAAACTACACAGTACCAGATAACAGAGAGGAAAACAGAACCCCTTTTCAATTGATACAAAGGGGGAGTATATCAGTTCTTACAGAAGTAAATTGCAATGGAAGCATTGGGTCCCTTTGATCCTATCCATTAGAAAATGTGTAAGTTAGAATGAGCACTTAGTAATTGTGTGGCACAAGGTCACATTTCATTATCAGCAGCAGCACTACCCCCCAGCAACATGCATTTCTGCACTGTTCCAGGCATTGTCCCAAACCACACGTAGCACTTCCTAAAGTATTTTCCGTTTTCCTCCTAGTATTTTATTTCCAATATTGCTAGACCTAACGCAGCCCGTGCACGAAAGATTAATCCAAACTTACGTGGAGAGATAGATGGGGGTATTTTTTTTAAAATGAAATTATCCGATTATTCTTTTGTTCAGTTGTGTATGAATTAGAAAAGATAATTTGATGTTTAATTTCTCACGGTTTTGCAGATGCTACGCCAGCTTCAGGGCAAGGTGACTCTTCAGATGAGGTGAGATTTCTTCAGGAATAAAATAAAGCAGAAGAATATGTGAAATAAATTGAAATACCCTAATTTTTATCATGCTTGCCTTTGTCAACACGTACGGTAGACTGGTGGTGTCAGCCCTATAAGCTATTAAGCAGAAAACACAGCTCTTTGTATTTATGTAGGGCCAGTCCCTCTCCACTTTCTCCCCTAGGAGAGTTGTTGTTAATACTGCTTTCGTTGAACTAATTTTAGCAACACTGGGGACCTCAGTGTATATGGCAACTTCTGGAAATAACGCTAACTCATTGCTATGTCAGTTTCACTTGCTGGGGCAGGTTTTAACTTGCGTTAATGCAGCGAAGGTTGTGTTTCAACTGCATCTTTCTAGTGCTCTTGTATTGACAACAACGGCTTGTTCTTAACCAGGTTCCTTTTCTTTGAATTTGTAGGATAGGAATACTTATTTCTAACAGGGCACTCCTAAGCATGTTTATTCAGAAGTAAGTCCTGCTGAGGTTGATGGGGTTTATTTCCTGGAAAGCATGCTAAGGATTTAACTGTGAGCAAGTCCTGTTGGAACACTGAGTAGGCGTGCATGGTATTGTTCTGCACGTTAACGATGCTAGGAGAATAGCTAACAACGTATGTGTGTTTATATATACACATTTTTAAAACAGAAATAATAAAGGACCTATGAGTTGCAGATGGTTTCCAAGAGCTCTTGTAAACCTGAGGTAGGACTCCATAAAGTTGCTAGATTAGATGCTGAATAAGCATCTTCCTGAGATCCTTTTACCTTGTAAAGAAGAGGAGAAAAGTGGGAAATTGTGGAAAGAGCCTGTTGTTTCAGTAGTTCCATCTCTGGTTCTAATCTAGAACTGGGTTCTTGGCTGCGGGACAGGAAAGATTTTGTTGAAGCACGTCCCACATCTGCATGCAACCAGGAGTCATATGCTGCAACTGTGTGCATCCTCTTGTTTTCTGTACACTTAGATGATGAAGTCCTGTTTTTCTAACACATAAATGACGGGACTCTCCGATGGCAAATAATAGTCCATCTTTTTTTAAAAGATTGTTTTTAACAGTACCCTGACTTAACAGGAATATAACCAGTGAACCTTTCATTGATACTGATATCAGCGCTGGGAAAAGCTTTATGAACTCAATTTCTGCATAACAGGCTGCAGTAAAAGTTGCCAGAATAAAAAAAAGAAAGAAAGAAAAGGGGGAAGGTATCTCTGTTTGAAAACCTTCGTTTAAAACGTTTTGCAGTATTTTGGATTTTTGTTCAGCTTCAGGAACAAAATGAACATATTGATGGCTGCTTCAGAGTCGTTTTCAGATGTGATTGCAAAACGAACATGTTGAATGTTTCTAACATTTGCAAATGATTCCTGGTTAATGCTGAGCTGTAATTAAACAGATGTGGAGGGGGGAAATAATTGGTTTATACCCAGAACAATTTATTAGAAGTTTGTTGTTGTTTGTGCAGCAGAGTCTGCTATGCTTTTAGCAGTGCTATTTATAAGCTAATATGTTTCAAAGTGCTGCTGTACTTTCACAGTTTTTAAAAACAGAACAGTAGCTATTTTTTCAAAAATGGCAGTGTAACCGAAGATGAACTTAAATCTCTGAATTAATGAGACCCAGCCAAAAATAATACTTAAGACACTTCATATTTGCTCAGTTTATTGTGAGGGAAGAAATATGTAAGGTTAGGATTTAGACAGGAATCTGATACGATGATCTTTACAGGGGGAAGTGGAAATAGAAGGGTAGCACACCTCGAGTTACTGCTTGTGGTGTTGGGAAGGAAAGATACTGGATCATTTCAATAAAAGATGCAAATATGGGAATTTTCAGATAAAGAAACTTAAACAATTAAATGGTACAGGAAACAAATCAAAGTGCTTTATACTTGCTGGTGGATGGATTATTTAATTTTGCCTTTCTAATATTTAAGTGGATGCAGATCACTTAATAGTTTATTAAGCTGTGTGTGTGCATATCCAATAATAAGTCTGCTAGCAAAAAGTGCTTGCGCAAGGCAGAGTACCCAATTTTTGTTAATCACAGTTTATTAACCTATTTCTGTGTGCCCGTGTTGAACCAAGCTGGTGGTTTGTACCAGCAAAAAACACTTTTGCTTGTGTAAGACAGAGCACCTAATTTTCATTATCCCACCCCCCGCCCGCTTTACTATAGTCCTCTGCTACACAGAGCTGTTCCTGGAGCTTAGGAGACCCTCCAGACCAGGGGTCAGCAACCATTTTCAGCAGTGGGCTGGTCCACCGTCCCTCAGACCATGTGGTGGGCCGGACTATATTTTTTTTGGGGGGGGGGGGCGAATGAACAAATTCCTTTGCCCCACAAATAACCCAGAGATGCATTTTAAATGAAAGCACACATTCTACTCATGTAAAAACACGCTGATTCCCAGACCGTCTGTGGGCCGGATTTAGAAGGCGATTGGGCCGCATCCAGCCCCTGGGCCTTAGGTTGCCTACCCTTGCTCCAGACGGTTATGAGATATGGCAGAGGGCTGTAGTGGATAGGGAGGATCAACAAAAGTTATGTACCCTTCCTTACATTATCAGAAATGCTTTCCATTAGTGCAGAATCATGACTAGATACAATCCTGTGTGTATATCTCTCTCTGAAGTAGATGTAAAATGCATATTATGGGCAAGCTTATTAAACCAAAGAGCCTACGAGAGAACAAAGTCAAGGTTTCAAATAACACAGTTGTAATCTTATCCAGAAAATGGTGAGTTAGCACTTACATGTCTCGTTCAAGGCTCCTACATGTAAATAATCTAAAACAAGGACATCTGGTGAGATACTAGTAAATTCTTCAGTTGCTTGTGTTTTATCAGAGTCTCTGTTTTCAACTCTGCAAATACTAAGTGGATCTAGTTGCATCTATCTGCAAGCAAGTAAAAAGGACTCCTTAAATGTTTCCTTAAAACATTGACGTATTTCAACGGTTTTTGCCTCCGTATACTTCTGTGTTACCACATATTGGTAAGCAGGTACTGCGTATGAAGATAGACTTCCCACGAGGGGCCCAAAAAAATCTATGTGAGAGGTCTTTCTTTCCCATTCCCCCCATTTGCACAGTTTACAATTCTTGCAATATTAAGTGACTATTCTGGGTTGGCTATGGGGACATAAAAGCTGTTTCCCCAAAGCCCTGTACGAGAAGGAGCTAGATTTGAGACCTCCTCTAGTGATAATTGTGTATCTATAGTCAAGACTATGAGAACAAGCAAGGGATGCAAAATTATATATGGTTGCCATCTAGGGAGGATAGATTACTAGGAAACACACACCACTCAGATACCACCCCAACAGCTTTCTGTTATACAAGCTTTCAACATACTGTTGCCAAGTACCGGTATGTTCATTTTATTCATTGTGCTGCTGAATAAAATTAATCATTAGAAAATACTAATAGTATTTAAGCATTCAAATGTTTTATGATCGGTTTCTACTAAAACTTGCAGGTTTCTAAGTGTGCATGTTTCTAATCAAGTGCCATTAAAACTAACAGTATTTGCATCCAAGTAAATATATTTAGGATTGAGGCAACTGACATGTAATACCTTTAACTCCAGAACTTGAATCAAACCATTAAATCAATTGGAAGATGTGCCATTCTTTGTTTTGGTTCTAAAGCCACAAGTTTAAGTCAATTCATAGAGAATCAAATAACAACAATAACAAATCCCCATAGTTCAGATTATGCATTTGTAAACATAATTAGAAGCAGCAGAAGGAATGTTTAAGGAAGATTATTAAGACCTGTCCAGTGAAGGATATGTTACTAAGAGTTTGGGTTCCTAAAGTATTATTGGAATGAGTTGCTGCAATAATTAAACCGTTCCTTTGTTTCATTCTTTTTTTCTTTGAAAAGCATATTAATAGCATATGTAGTCTTGGACAGTAAGACATTTTATATTGATCCACTTTCAAACTCTTCCCATATCTCAGGAGGACCAGGATGGTGGCCAAGGTGTGGGAAAACGCAAGAGGGTAAAACTAAGCAGCAGCACCAAAGGTACATGGCCTATAGTTTGTCAGCTACTTTCGTGTTTTTGTATCTTGAGGTCACCAAGCCTGATCAGTTTTTGATCAGTCTTGACTGAAGAATGCAGTATGAGAAAAAACTGAGAAATATGCCAGCATGACATACTTTCACCAGAATTCACTGCTCCCACCAGTGTCTTGTACTAGTTGCATATGTTTCCTGTAAGCTACCATTAAGTTTGCAAGATGCCCTTTGATCAAATGATGAAGAGAGTTGTATCGTATTTGTTTCCTCTCCGCACACACCCCACCGCCACATCCCCCCAGAATCTTCTTTGGTAGGTCCCCCAACCCTCTGGAGCTGATTTTGAAGGTGCACGGGGGGCTGGAGAGGACAAGAGCAGAAGAGGAAGTTCTGGTGTGTGCATGGAAATCTGATGTGGCAGCAGAGCTGCAGTGTTTGATACAACCCTTAAAATGTAATCATGTCTTCGTGTGTGTGTGTGTGTGTGTGTGTGTGTGTTTGTAAAAAAAAAATACACAATTTTTTCCTTGGGGGAAGGAATTCCATGGCTCAGCTTTCCACAAACTAAGTACAGGCATTTGATCTGGAGGTATTTGTGACTCACTTCTGTTTTAGGCAGAGGTTGCTGAACCAGAGGGTCTACATGGAAAAGGCTTTTTCTGTTATATTTTTCCTTATCCATTCCCCATAAAATTTTCACCTTGTAATTTATTCTCCTTTCATACTCAACTTGTACCTTATTTCTGTGTCCCCACTGGCCAACCCCCCCTTCATTTTTGTTCATCCCTCCTCTCTGCTCCCTTCCCCCCCACTTCTTCCTTCTTTAGCAGCTTTACTCTCTAGCGCTTTCGTTTCTCAGTTTATTTTATCACTAATAATTATAATTATAATATCTCACTTTCTAATTCCCTTCAACAACACCTCTGGAGGCCTCCCTTCCCTTCCTCCATTCTCCTGGCCACTTTCACTTTCACTCAGCAAGCAAAGAGCTCCAGATATTTGTCCAACTAGAAGGCTTTGGCATGGGCTAAGGCAGTGTTTTTCAACCTTTTTTGGGCAAAGGCACACTTGTTTCATGAAAAAAATCACGAGGCACACCACCATTAGAAAATGTTAAAAAATTTAACTCTGTGCCTATATTGACTATATATAAAGTAATTTTTCAATTTTTCCCACGGCACACCAGGCAACATCTCGCGGCACACTAGTGGTTGAAAAACACTGGGCTAAGGGGCAGGACAGCAAGTGACTAGGCATTGGGCACACTGAGGCTCCTCTGAAATTGCCTCGGGGTGCATTGACGGGTCCCTGCTGTTTGAGAAACCTTGGTGCAAATTGTTATGAGCGGCTAACCCCTTCAGAATTCCACTGAATGATGTGTCAAGACATGAAAGATGACTGTCTGAAAAAAGAAAGAAAAGATTGTAACCTAGCTACCTGATGGCATGCAATTAGTATAATTTGAACATCGTTTTCATGGGTATGGTTCATGTCAAACTGCAGTTGATGGATGTGTTGTGCCGGTTCTCAGTATTATTATGCTCACTTTGTTATCCTTAAAGACAAACCTCCATGAGCCATTCAGCCATCAGTAGTTAGGAAAAACAATCAATCTAGATACGTCTTGTTTTTTTTTCTCCTGTCACTTTACAGTACTCAGAAACGCACCTTTTTACAGAACTTTTTAAAAACAGTAGGCAATTCTGTGTGAAATGGGTACATAGTGTGTGTTTTGATTTTTAATGCTTGCTGGATCTACTTTAGGACAAGAGGATGGGTTTGGAGGGCCTTGACTTCAGTAGAATCATAGGAATAGAATAAAGCTGAAATTGTAACCAGTGCCTATATGTACCAGATAAGTGGCCCTGGCACAGTGGGCAACCTGTAGGCAGCAGACCATTGCTTCTATACTCCTGTATCTTTAACCTTTAATTATTCATTATAAATGATCAGCAAGCTGTTGTGTACACATTTCTTCCTGTCCTCCATTTTCTGCAACTATGGTACATAACTCTTAAGCAGCCTTTTAAGCTTTGAGCAGATGAGATGACAAACACCGGCCTGTTTATAAGATGGGGTTTGTAGTTGCTGTCTGTGATTTGAATTGTATGGAAGATTTGTACTGAAGTCTTCTTTGCAAAACAAAAAAACCCTCTGAAAATAAAGTTCTCTGGGCCAGCCAGATGTACTGATTTGCCCAATCTAGTTTTTCCTCTTAGTAATAAACGCCAGACTCTTTCATTTTGTTAGTAGAAAAGTATTATAAAGAGTTAACAATATTTCTTAACAGCCTCCTTCCAATTTTATTACTCGTTTTTGTACAGATCAATCCATTATGGATGTTTTAAAGCATAAATGTTTTCTAGAAGAATTATTATTTTGGACAATAAAATATGAATTCCCCCAGAAGATGGTAACTTTCTTACTCAACATGCTTCCAGATCAGGATTATAAGGTATTTGTGTGTTTCCTCTTTCCTTTCCTGTCAGAACACTTCCCTGCTTCAGTTTGCATACTGTTCCCCATTGCAGTTTGCATTTGGCACGGGGTAGGTATTGCAGAAGATCTTCAAATGCAGCATTTATTTATTTTTACTGTAGCATAAGGTTGCTGGTTGAAAATAGCGCAAAAGAACATAAATAGCTCAGACTAAGTTAGAAGGAACAAATTTAAAAACCTTTAAAAACGCCTGTTTCTTTTATGAGCCATAATTGGAAGGAGTGCTGCCTGCGTAGCTGGTGCTTCCTCATGGATGGCCATGCAATAGCTTGCAGTTACTGTTCTTTGGGTTGCAGAGCTAGGATGTGGAAACTAGCTGCCCCTTTAGTTTCCTGAAACACCATGCAAAATTTCAACTGCTAATGGAGCCCACAAGAAAAGGTCAAGATTTGTACACATTTGATGGCTTCTTAGCACTTGAGTGCTTTGGATAGCTCCAACTTATTATTAAGGGCTTATCATATATGATAACAGGTGCCAGTTCAGACTCTGCTTAATAAGCTGCATTATGAGCAAGGCTCATTCTCCTTTCACGCAGCAGATTCTCTTCTCTCTTTGTCGGATTGACTTATAAACCTGGAAGTCTTCTTTTCCATTTCATCAGAATCAGCAAACAATGGCTAACTGCTTCAGGAAATTAAGCCACAATTCAAAGTTGGTTTCATATTCTAGCTTGCTCCTGATACATTAACCATTGTTTCCTGGTTGGGTTGTAACAGAAAACTATACTTAGCTTAAGACTTCCTGGCTTGTTTCCTTGTGCAAAGTAGTAGTAGTAGTAGTAATAATAATAATAATAATAATAATAATAATAATTAATAATAATAATAATAATTTTGTTATTTATATCCTGCCCATCTGGCTGGGTATCCCCAGCCACTCTGGGCAGCTTACAAGACATAGAAAATTGTAAAATTGTAAAACATTAAAAACAGGGTTGCCTTCAAATGTCTTAAAGGTCAGATAGTTGTTTATTTCCTTGACATCAGATGGGAGGGCATTTCACAGGACGGGTGGCACTACCGAGAAGGCCCTCTGCCTGGTTCCCTGTAGCTTCACTTCTCGCAGTGAGGGAACCGCCAGAAGGTCCTCGGAGCTGGACCTCAGTGTCCGGGCTCAACAATGAGGGTGGAGACGCTCCTTCAGGTATGCTGGCGCGAGGCTGTTTAGGGCTTTAAAGGTCAGCTCCAACACTTTGGATTGTGCTCGGAAACATACTGGGAGCCAATGTAGGTCTTTCAGGACTGAAGTTATATGGTCTCAGCAGCCACTCCCAGTCGTCAGTCTAGCTGCCGCATTCTGGATTAGTTGTAGTTTCCGGGTCGCCTTCAAAGGTAGCCCCACGCAGGGTGCATTACAGTAGTCCAAGCAGGAGATAACTAGAGCATGCAGCACTCTGGCGAGACAGTCCACGGGCAGGTAGGGTCTCCGCCTGCATACCAGATGGAGCTGGTAGATAGCTGCCCTGGATACAGAACTGAAGTGAAGTGACTGTGTTCAGGGGCGCAAAGCTTGTTCATATTCCACCTGGTTACATTGAGATGTAATTGTACAAACATGCCCATTGTGTTCTCTGGATGATACTTACCTGGACATTTGGTCCTCATTAACAGATTTTTTTAAAAAAATTAGGTTAGCAGAAGTATAGCCTGATACAGTGCAGAGTGAGACATACATAAAGTCCATTGAAATAATTGGATTGGGCAACATGTACTTGGAAAATAATTGCACTGCATGGCATCCTAGTCTTGGTTTTGTGCAACTACTGGTTTAATATACTTTCGGTAACGCTTCTTATTGAGACTTGTTTGGGGGTTGGGAATGCAAATGATAACGCTAACATTTATTTTATACCTTGCAGATTGCTTTTACTAAAACTTTTGTGCAGCATTATGCTTTTATTATGAAAACCCTGAAGAAAAGCCATGAATCGGATACCATGTCTAACAGAATAGTACATATTAGTGTCCAGTTGTTCAGCAATGAGGAACTGGCACGTCAAGTGACAGAGGAATGTCAGCTGCTTGATATTATGGTTACTGTCCTGCTGTACATGATGGAGAGTTGCCTTATTAAAAGTGAGCTGCAAGGTGAGTCGAATTCAGAATTTGCTTTAAGAGCACTTGAGAGGCGCACACAGAATATTCTCAGCCTGTATTTAGGCTTCTTTCTGTAAGGGGGATGCAATCTGTTGGACTCCATGCTAGCAGTCAGCAGGGCTAGTGTCCGTCTTTCTTATCCTGCTCCCTTCTTTCCCGCTTGTTTCCCCATCCTCTGCACTCCCATGAAATTAGACCCAAGTGTCACAGTTTACCCACCTGTGGGCTGTAGTGGAGGAGGGTCTGTTTTAAGCTTTCCAGCTGAAAGAGTGAAAAAATGGCTAAAACAGAAGGAAAACGAGCCCTTCCTCCTTCCTCTTCCGTTCCTCTACCGGAACATGCAGACAGAGAGACTGCTTTGTGTAAATGAGAGAAAATGTTGGAGAAGATTGTTATTGCTGTACTCTTAGACATAAAGACCAGATTCAGAATTTACTGCATCTCGGAAGTCCGCATGGAACTTAACTAGCATGCAGGCTCCTTGTGAGGTTTGGGAGAAACAAGGAAGGTGGTTGTAAAGTGAATACAGGTAGAAGCTCCGTTTTGCACGCTGTATCAGTGTGTACATTTAACATTAGCAGTCTTAACATCTATGTCTTCAAAATCACTTCACTTGCCTTTTAGATGAGGAAAACAGTTTGCATGTAGTAGTGAACTGTGGGGAAGCTCTACTCAAGAACAACACCTACTGGCCACTTGTCAGCGACTTTATAAATATCCTTTCACACCAGAGCGTGGCTAAGAAATTCTTGGAAGATCACAGGCTATTAGTAACATGGATGAACTTTGTATCATTTTTCCAAGGTATGCATCGCTTTTGCTAATTATGTGCCCTAGTATTGACTGTCCAACTATATATACCTATATTAGATAGGGGATAGGAGGACACTGTGGTCTAAACCCCTGAGCCTCTTAGGCTCGTTGATCAGAAGGTCGGCGGTTCGAATCCCTGCGACGGGGTGAGCTCCCGTTGCTTTGTCCCAGCTCCTGCCAACCTAGCAGTTCGAAAGCACACCAGTGCAAGTAGATAAATAGGTACCGCTCTGGCGGGAAGGTAAACGACGTTTCCATGCACTCTGGCTTCTGTCACTGTGTTCCATTGCGCCAGAAGCGGTTTAGTCATGCTGGCCACATGACCCAGAAAAATGTCTGTGGACAAATGCCGCCTTCCTCTGCCTGAAAAGCGAGATGAGCACCACAGCCCCATAGTCACCTTTGACTGGACCGAACTGTCCAGGGGTCCTTTACCTTTTACCTTAGATAGGATTTTGTTGACTAACTTTCCTTTTCTCTGTGTTTGAATTGTATACGGTGTGAAAAAGATGGCGCACCGGTTAGCTGTAACTTTGTGCAACTTTGTCTTGATCTTTCAAGGGATGAATTTAAACAAGAGAGAACTTAATGAGCATGTTGAGTTTGAATCTCAGACCTACTACGCTGCTTTTGCTGCTGAGCTTGAGGCCTGTGCCCAGCCAATGTGGGGGCTACTATCACACTGCAAAGTCAGGGTAAGCTGAGCACTACCTCCCCCTTTGGTTCTCTAGTGATTAAAGATTTTAAATATGAAATACGCAGTTTTAGAAAGTTGTACACTCTCCTTGTGTTAAGCTGGTGCACATACCCCAGGGCCCGTTGTGTACCTTGCAGTGTTTGACTCTCTCTGAATTTTGTAATATGATAGCATTGTGCTCTTAGCTTAATGCCCTTAAATTTTTATTTAATCACTATATTCGTCAAGGTGAGCAGCAAAACTCCTTTTTGGGGATATGCTCGTTAATCTGTTTTCCTGTTACTGCAAATATGTTCAGGTGCTTTATTAGTTATGTCGTGCAAATAATAAATAGAATGCTTTCATGTTTTTGATGGAATTCCTTCAAGAATGTGCCTTTCTATCAAACATAGAAATGCAGGTCAAGTGACTCCAGCTTGAAAGTACATTTATTCTGTCAGCCCCTACTCCCAAGAGCACAGAATGAGTTAACACTGCTGAAGAATTGTTGTCAAAAACCATGGTTTTGTTTTGGTTTTTGGTTTGTTTTTTTACTTTGATCACACAGTATTATATAATTGTTATCAGTAGGTTGAAACATCCCTCTCCCCCAGATATCAGATTGCCAATCATATCCATAAATAAGGATTGGTTCTTGGCCCTGAGGGTGCACATGAAGTGAGACTAGAAACCGGACTCCGGTTCCAATTCATACGTTGGGAGAGGAGAGGAAAGGGAAGCTTGCACCCTCTAGCAAATTTTGCTGTGTTGTTTAACTTCAGAGAGTTCATTTTTCCGTTTGTGCATCCTTTGTATCCCACTTCAGGAGACACAGGAATACACACGAAACGTTGTTAGATACTGCCTAGAAGCACTTCAGGATTGGTTTGATGCTATCAACTTTGTGGATGAGGTTTGTGTGTCTAATGTATTTGGCTTTGCATTTACGGGATAGGATCTTAGAATCATAGAGTTGGAAGAGACCACAAGGGCCATCCAGTCCAACCCCCTGCCAAGCAGGAAACACCATCAAAGCATTCCTGACAGATGGCTGTCAAGCCTCCACTTAAAGACCTCCAAAGAAGGAGACTCCACCACACTGCTTGGCAGCAAATTCCACTGTCGAACAGCTCTTACTGTCAGGAAGTTCTTCCTAATGTTTAGGTGGAATCTTCTTTCTTGTAGTTTGAATCCATTGCCCCGTGTCAGCTTCTCTGGAGCAGCAGAAAACAACCTTTCTCCCTCCTCTATATGACATCCTTTTATATATTTGAACATGGCTATCATATCACCCCTTAACCTTCTCTTCTCCAGGCTATCTTCTATTAAAATTTGGAAGCATCTTCCCTTCAAACCTTTATTGCATGCACTTCCATTCCATGGCACCCTCTCTTATTGCAAGAGATTTCCCTGAGCCAAGCTACCCGGTGGAGGGTTGCTTTTGTATCTGTAGCAATAAAAAAGTGCAGCATCACATTTTCTGGAGTGAAAGCAGAAGTGTATACACGTGTGTCAAAGTTTTGGGTTTTACCAGAAGAGAGGAAATAAGTGATTTAATAGTGCGCAAATTGGAATTGTTTATTCCTTTGAATTGTAAGCAACCTTTTGTTTCCATTGCAGCCTACTCCTAATCAGGTTACTTTTCATCTGCCGCTGCATCGTTATTATGCTATGTTTCTAAGTAAGGTAAGTGAATGGTTTTTGCACGGTAGGTTTTTTTTTTGGGGGGGGAGGAGGCATTATTTAGGTAGACAAGTCCGGATCAAATATGTACATATTTTGTTTGTAGGCTGTTAAACGCCAAGAATTAGATCTCGATTCCCTCCTTCCAGACCAGGAGATGTTGATGAAGCTCATGGTTCACCCACTTCAGATTCAGGTAAGTTGGCCAAGTATTTTTCCAGAGAGATCCAGAGATCCAGAGAGTAACATCCAATTGCGTACACCCACAGTCAATACAGAAATTTGCTTGCACAATGGGAATTTTTGGTTTCTCCTCTTCCCCCTCCAACCTCTTGTGTGGCCTCAGAAGATGCTTTGGTGGGTCTCTGAATCTTCCAGAGCAAATTGGGAAGGGGGCTGCAAGGGGGAGAAAAGGAAGGAGATGCCCCATTGCATGAATAGACACCTACAAGCACTACTTTGGATTTCACTCATGGTTCATTGCCTCAGACAGTTTTTCCCCACTGGAGGCAATTGATTTGTGGCTGAATGTAACTTGAGTGCTAAGGGCATGGATATTTGAATAACTGCAAGTTCATTCCCACATTGTATGTACAGCACTCTTTGTTTTCCACATATGGATCACAGTAACGAGTGAGATTTTTTTTGGTGATTCTATTGAATTAGCAAGAGGTAAAGTGAGAACCTGCAGGGAAGCGGGTGGCGCTGTGGGTTAAACCACAGAGCCTAGGGCTTGCTGATCAGAAGGTCGGCGTTTCAAATCCCCGCAACGGGGTGAGCTCCCGTTGCTCGGTCCCAGCTCCTGCCCACCTAGCAGTTCGAAAGCACGTCAAAAGTGCAAGTAGCTAAATAGGTACTGCTCCGGCGGAAAGATAAATGGCGTTTCTGTGCGCTGCTTTGGTTCGCCAGAAGCAGCGTTGTCATGCTGGCCACATGACCCGGAAGCTGTACGCCGGCTCCCTCGGCCAGTAATGCGACATGAGCACCGCAACCCCAGAGTTGGACATGACTGGACCTAATGGTCAGGGGTCCCTTTACCTTTACCTAAAGTGAGAACAACACAGAAAAAAGTTAGGCGGTATAAATAAGCGGGGAAAATATTCAGATCCTGTGGAACAACTGCTCAATGGTTGCAGTTAAAAAACGTGATTACATCCTTGGTTGTGGCTGACAGTTTTTCTGGATGGCATCCTATGTATTAGTGAAAGTCACAGGGGAGAAAGATTGCTATGTTGGTTTTGCCATGCCTCCGAAGTCTAGTGTGCCACCAAGGATTGAAATATTCTGCAGAAAGCTGTGTGATCAGCTACAAAATTATATTCTCAGCTTTTCAAGTTTTTAACACTGGAAAAATAGTATGCCTAAGCAACAGGTAGCATGTTGAGCTGAAACAGATTTCTCTTTGCTCTTTTTGGTAGGCAAGCCTCTCTGAAATCCATAGTAATATGTGGGTAAGGAATGGCCTGCAGATTAAAGGACAAGCCATGACTTATGTGCAGTCCCACTTCTGCAATTCCATGATTGATCCTGACATTTATCTGTTACAGGTAGGTCAGTACTTTTTGTAACCTCATCTGCTCTATGTTATTAGAAAGCTAAACAGTAATAACTAATATATTTACATATATATATATATATATTTATGTTCTCCCTCCTCCTGGAAAACAGGTCTGCGCTTCAAGACTTGACCCAGATTATTTCATTTCTTCAGTTTTTGAAAGGTAAGATACTGTTGAAAAGAACACACCGTCTAAGCAGTGTCTGCCTTGTGGTTTAAATGCACCACAGGGGGCTCTTTAATTCACATGTGGTGGCAGTGCAAATTTGCAAAAAATAAATAAATATATGGGTAATGGTATATGACAAATTTAAAAAGTGCACTTTCCCCCCCAAAACCAGAAGCATTCCAGTTAGTAATAGTAGGTCAGGAAACACCAAACAAAGTTAAAAACTTATTTCTATATGGAACAGCAGCCGCAAGAATAGTGTACACAAAAATGTGGAAAGAGAAGGCTATCCTGACAAATGGCTGCTTAAACTAATAGAATACGTCAAACTACAGTGGTACCCCGGGTTACGTACTTAATTCATTCCAGGTTACAGTATGTAACCCGAAAAGGACGTAACCCGAACATGCGCAGACCAGAAAAACTGGAAAAAACAGTGAAAAACACTGTGCGCATGCATGCGTCCGGGTTAGCGGAGTTCGTAACCCGAAAAATACGCAACCCAAAGCATACGTAACCCGAGGTACCACTGTAGTATGTACGACAGCCAAAAGAAGAAATATAGATGGGAAGATAGTAACAAGTGAGTGGGAATGATTTGAAGGGTATTTAAAACCAAGTGGTATTAAGATAAATCTACAAGCAGGGATAAATCTGTAGTCAGCAGCAGACACAATAAAGGATCATGAATGGAAGGAGAAAAGAATAGATAATCAGTAGAGATGTGTAATAGGATGTCAACAAAAGATAGGTTTGGAAAGTCTTTATTGGACTTGATTGTCTGGAAATATGTGTGTGTGCGTTTGTGTGTGTGCATTTTTCAGTATACGTTATTTATACATTATTGCATCCTATCAAGTCCAATAAAGACTTCCAAACCTATATATGCACTGTAGGGTTGTGAGAAAGTGGCAGGAAAAATGTTGAGTTATTTCTGTCCCTATTCTGTTTTTCCTGTGGACATAGGTTAAAAATGTCTATAATACACCTTACAGTTAAATTTCTTTGGCTGTCTTAAAAATCAACAGGTTTTCCCTTGTAAATATAAGGAGAAAGGAGAAACAATGCCACAACGTTCTTCCTTGTATTTAATTGTTTTGATTACCTTGATGTCTGGAACCGATGGGGTAGATGGAGGGTGAAATATTTGTAAAGCAGTTTAGGCTGCCGTTGAAGGGGAGTAGTTTTTGACATCAGCAGTGGTTCCCCTCTTTTGGAGCAAGTGGCAACTTTGAGAGGATGACTTTTATCCATGGGGTGCTCCAGTGGGTTAACCCCACCTTCTGTGTGCCATGGTTCCAGTCCAGACTGGGCTATAAAACAAACAAACAAACAAACAAAGCATGAAATACTGATTGGAAAGACATTTTTGATGTTTAAAAGTAATTGTGCACATTTCTGTTTTCCTGGATATTGGTTGCCCTTGGGTGATGAGCAGATTGCAAAATGGTGCCTTCATTCCAGCTTCTGTCACGGCACTGCTGAGTTTCCTGGATATGACAGCCCATCTGCCTTAATGTGTCCATATTTGCACACGTGCATCCTCTTTTCTGGCCTTAGTATTTTAGTGCTGTTAAGTTTCTGAAGAAGTGGCTGATGAAATGCGTTCCGGCGCTATGGAGACAGTGTACTCCCTCCTCCCTCCTCCCCATCCATTGTTTATGGCTTAGGGAATAGAGACGGGCAGCAGGCATTTCACAGTACAGTGGTACCTTGGTTTGCATACGTCTTGGTTCACATACTTTTTGGATTACACACACGTCAAACCCGGAAGTTCGTGTCCCGGTTTGCAATCTTTTTTGGGATTACAACCCCCCCCCCTTTTTTTTGGATTATGAACAAAAACATTTTTGGAGGCCCCATTGGTGAAAGCGTGCCTTGGGCTACAACCTGTTTTGGTTTACAAACGGACCTCCGGAACGGATGATGGATGTAAACCGAGGTACTTCTGCACTGCATTTCATTGGAAACTCAGTGTCAAATGTATCTAAGCACCCTCAGACCTGCTCCCTCTGCGTTAAGGTTTGGAAAAAGGCTGACAGACTCTGCATTAGGAGCAGATGTTGCATGGCAGCTCTGGGGCATGTAGGGATGGAGAAAAGTAGTGCTATCTGTAGGCAAACATAGCACCAAGTGTGTGATAACCCATAAAAAAATAAATCCAAATTTCAATTGAAGGTTGAATCTTGTACTGTGCGTCAGATGTCGCAGAGTGTAATGGCACAGAGAGACATTTATTACTTCTTTTTTAAAAAAATAAACAGTCGTTTATCCTCACATATATTATGGTGGTATACACTAGGCATGAGTGAAATGTATCATGCCAAAACCACAATAGAGTAATAGTCATCCTCATAAAAACTGTTAGAGGCAACCAAAAACAAGCAGGCTAAATGATAAAGAACATCAAAATATCTGGGCAAGTAAATAAGTTGCACTTCAATATTCGCTGCTGCTGCTGCTGTGTTGTGTGAAGTTAAGGGGTCTCCACTTGATCACGTCTGGATGGGCAAATGCCTGGGAGCCTTGTGAGCTTCCTGGAGGAGCAACAGGAAATGTTCTCAAATTATTAACCATACTAGGTTTTCTAAAATTCGTATTTTCCTCTCCTGTAGGTTCAAGGTGGTTGACCTCTTAACAATGGCTTCCCAACACCAGAATACAGTGCTAGATTCAGAGCATGAGAGATCGATGCTAGAAGGCGCCTTAACATTTCTTGTCATTCTTTTAAGTCTCCGTTTACACTTGGGTAAGATTAATCGTCTTTCTGCTCTCTGCTTTACTCCTAGTAATTTTCTATGTCGGGGTATGAATGGTCACAGGCACGTACAGAATATTAAGTTTCAACCAATGTTTAGATAGGAATGGTGATGGAAACCACAACCAAAAGCACTTGCTAACTCTTAATGTTCTTGCATTGTTTCTTAGCTTTTATTAGTCCCTCTTAGTGGAAGCCAAAAGTTGTGGTTGCCCGCTAAGTTGTGTTTAGTCAGTCTCCATTCTTGTAACTTGAATCCATTGGTTTGGGTCCTAGCTTGCTCGATCCTCCTTGTGACAGACCTTTAGATATTTGAAGATGGCTATCCTATCTCCTTTCAGTCTCCTCTTTACTAGGCTATACATGCCCAGTTCCCTCAACCATCCCTAATAAGGCTCTAAATCAGGCATGGCAAACTCGGCCCTCCAGATGTTTTGGGACTACAACTCCCATCATCCCTAGCTAACAGGACCAGTGATCAGGGATGATGGGAGTTGTAGTCCCAAAACATCTGGAGGGCAAGTTTGCCTATGCCTGCTCTAAATCCTTATTTCTTATTGATACTCTGTGGATTAACAGCCCAGTTTTTTTTTAATTAAAAAAATCAATCATAGTATTTTTTTAAAACTCTTGTAATGTAAAACTGAATGCACTTCTAGGTAGCAATAACTCCACCTCCACTTCCTATCTTATGGTTATGTTAATTTACCTTTCAATTTCTCCTAGGAATGACTGATGATGAGATTCTTCGGGCAGAGATGGTAGCTCAGCTCTGCATGAATGACAGGACTCATAGTTCTCTACTGGACCTCATATCCTTGGAATGTTGTTAAATGCATTTTTTCTGTGATTAATTAACAGGATTCATGTTTTGTGCTTCTCTATGGTGTACAACAAGTAAGACTATTAGAAGCAATTTTTAATGCCTTGAAACAATATTAGCATATAATTTTCATATGAAAAGTTGCATGTTGAGCTTGCAATGAAATTTGATGTTGTACTGAGCTGGGTGTGTGTGTGGGTGTGTGTATACACACATGCATGCATGCACTCGTCTTTCTAACTCTGGGCTAGGAATATAAATCATCACCTTTCTTCCAACCTTCTGTTTCAAAAGGATAGAGTTGGGATTTACAACTATGTTTGCTTTTCTATTGAATTAAACTGCCTTCCCCAGATTGGGTTCTTGCACTCCAGGGAGTAATTGGGCAATATGCCAGGACAAAAATAAATAAATACTAGTGTTATCTGGTTTGTTTGAAATCCATATTTCATTCTTTTAAACCCTACATATATTAAGTAAAATAGAAACATTGTCACACCACACCACCCATCTCCCCATCCTGCCCACCTCTTTCCCTCTTATCTTCCTAATGTCTCAACAAACGAAACTGATTTGTAAAAATGTTACATGGAAAAAAATACGAGAGAGACATTGCACATACCTTTGTAAATCAAGAAAATGTTTAATAAAAAAATACTTTTAAAAAAATAACTGTAATGTACATGAAGACCCAGAAGGGTGCAGTATAGTGTTCTCCTTCTGGTTATATAATCTTCCATATTTAAACATGTGAAATGCATCTTCCTCCCCTGTTAGCAACCAAAGGGTGAGATTTTTTGAAAAACCACAACTAGCCAAGGTTTTAGTGTTGTTGCATAGCTTTTTTTTCTTACCGATGTGCATATCCTTAATCTAGTGTAATGTTGATTAAGATAGATTAGTAATACCACTATATTCATGCAATTATGTCCTTATACCAATTAACATTTTGCAATTGTGAATGTATCATTTTTCTAAATGATGGACATTCTTTGGTTTTTTTTGTTAAAGCTTCCTAGCACCTCTGGAATAAGCATTTAGTTATGTATCTAACCATTCTCTTAGTCTGAATTGTTCAAACGTGTATTTGAAATCTGTGCCACCTCCAAGAAAACTTTTTATATTAACACTTAAAACGATGGATCGAACACTGTTTATTGTGGAATATAGACATCTTGTGGTGAAGTGAAGCAACTGCAGAAATCCCTGTGGCTTCTGCCCACCAAAAGACATGCTTATACAATGGTACCTTGGTTCTCGAACGGCTTAGATGTCGAACAAATTGGCTCCCGATTGCCGAAAACCTGGAAGTAAGTGTTCCGGTTTTCAAATGTTTTTCAGAAGCTGAACGTCTGATGCGGCTTCCGCTTGAGTGCAGGACGCTCCTGCAATCAATCGGAAGCCGCGCCTTGGTTTTCAAATGGTTTCGGGAGCCAAACAGACTCCCAGAACAGATTAAGTTCAAGAACCAAGGTACCACTGTAGAATCATAGAATCATAGAGTTGGAAGGGACTATGAGGGTCATCTAATCAAACCCCCTTGCAGTGCAGGAATCTTGATTGACATAGGACTCGAACTCACAACCCTGAGATTAACAGTCTCATTCTCTACCGACTGAGCTATTAAAAAATGGCTGTGTATTTCTAGAGGAAGTTTGATATGCATGTGGGAATGATTAGGGAGGTAGGAAAGGATATATTATTTAATGATATCCTTCCTAACTTGTGCTAGCAAGTTCCATATTCTAGCAGAGTTCCAAACACCCCTCTTTTTAAATTATGCAGCGATCAGCTTCTGCCTGACTCATCTGAGTTACTATTAAAGATTCCTTCTTAGTAAAATCCCTTCTAATCCCTCTTAAAAAGAATAAACACAAGAATCTGATTAACGTTAACATAAAAGTAGTTTACTCACAGATTCATTCAGGTTCACAGACATGTCCCTGAAGGCAGGCTTAGGTTATATAACAACTAGAACTATTCCATAAAGAAGTTAGTCCCAGGTGACTGCGACTAAGCAGTCACTTCTCCAAACACACATCAACATGGAGGCCGTGTAGTGGAAGTCTGTCCCAGCTCAGGAGGAAACAGGAAGTCTTCTCCGGAGTGGTGCAAAACATCCCCTAACATGTCCACTGTAGGAATGTTGTACTTGACTGCAGTTTTACATCCCACAATGCAGTGGTGACTTTTTTGTAACGGAAAGCACTTCCGCTCACACAAGGCAAGGCATACAATTTCTGCTGACCCTCCCCAACCCCACATGCGCACTGGCAGGCCTCCACAGTGTCCCATATATGTATACTGTCGCAGAGGATCCACCAACCCTCAAGTGCAGCTAGAGTGACTAGGGGGAGTTGAAAAACAATATGCCGCCCCACATTGCAGACGCAGAATTGTTTTCTTACTAGTTCAGGGCCGCCATTGGATACAACCCGAATAAAGTTAATATATGCAACACCTTTTTGTTGAAAATATTCTGGCAATTATTGTTTACCTTAACACAAGGATCACATTCCAGAAAACCCAAATCCAAAAAGTGGCATTATTCCTGGAAGTTTAAGCTTTGAATCAATGCTGTCAGCTGTAGCTGATTTTAAGGCTCCTGTGTTTGAACCTGGGGGTTCTATGCAGCAGGGAATGTATACACCTAAAGGTATGTTCAATTTTTATTGGTGTTTTAGTGTGAATCTGCAATATATGTATGGGTTCTTAATGAGCTGGTATTCATTACAACTCTAGAAAGTATTATTATTATTATTAATACCCTGCCCATCTGGGTGACTTCCAATAGAATATTAAAAACACGATGAAACATCAAACATTAAAAAGTTTCCTAAGCAAGGCTGCCTTCTGATGTCTTCTAAAAGTCAGGTAGTTGTTTATTTCCTTGACATCTGATGGGAGGGCACCACCACAGGGCAGGCGCCACCACCGAGAAGGCCCTCTGCCTGGTATCTCTAAGATGTAAATGGCTTAGAGATAAGTTGACTTCAGTTGAGTATTATATGAATTTTGGTGGATTAATAAATATTTTCAGAATTTCAGTGGTGTTACATGCTTTCAGCTTTTTTGCTTTTCCTCCCCTGATTCCTCTGTTTAAACAACTGTTTGTTTTTCACACTTTGAACACCATCATGATATGTACAAGAACCAAAATAGTTGATCGGCGAACAGGATACATTGTAATTGTGTATGTTGAGTAATGATAATAAAGATATGTGTTTGAGGATGTTGGCACAAAACTGAAACACTTAGCTGCTGAAAACCTACATTGTGGTTCAGCATGCAGGTAGGTTAAGTCAAACCTTATCTAAACATAGACAAACATGTGGGCACTGAGTAAAAAAAAATTGTGACTGTGCTCCTCCTTCCCCGGTCCTGTTGCTGCCATGCTACCCAGTGCTAAACTGCAATTTGGCTTGGCATTATGTGTGAACGCAGCCTCAGGGTTTGTCTTGTTTCAGACAAACCAACAGTTGTATCTAGAACAAAGTTTTAAACCATAAACCTCAGGGCCAGCTTTAGACCATCTCACTTGATGGTGCCCTTGTGCCTACCGGATATGGGACCATTATTCTTATCTGAAAGGTGTTTCAGTGTGAGCACTAACTAGCATGCCTCCAAGATCCAACCTAAGTGTGGTCGTACTTTAGATTGGATTTAAGGAGTGGACTGTCCATTGAGTAGTCGTGTGTGTGTGTGTGTGTGTGTGTGTGTGTGTGCATATGTGCATATGTTATGTGTATTACATTATTTCTTACCAGTTGTGGTATGAGAGTGGTTTGACTCAGTTTAGGTTATTTTCATGCTTGATTAGAAAGCAAATGGACATTTTAATACTCTGATACTCCAAGGGAGAGGTAAGAGAGAGCTTCTTGTAGAGTGACAATGTTTTCCTGCCTCTAGCAACTGGAGAAGTACAGTCCCACTTGGTGGTTTCGTAGTGCCCACTTAGAAACACCTTTTTGATAAAACTAAGAGTTCCTTCTCATTAATGTGTCCTCCTCCTTCTTCTTCGTGTTGTTATTTGAAGTACCTGAATAAACAAAATAATCAGTCAGCTACTTTAGTTCTTAATCATTCAATATTTTTCAAATGCACCAGTTATAAACTCAGGGTTTTAATGGTTGTTAATTGGATTTCATAGTCTATTGTTTTTAGATGTTTAAATGAACAGGTGAAGGTATAGTATGTTTGTAAGTGATTCTTTGTGTGTGAAGTAATTTGTATTTATCTTAAAAAAAAAATAATATTGAATAAATTTCAGAACTTAATGTCCAATGTGTTCTGTCTCTTTAACAATAGCTGAAGTCTGGGATAAGGAGTTTGACCCGGTCATGGTAATTCTCCGAACTGTTTACCGTAGAGATGTGCAATCTGCGATGGACAGATATACAGCATTGTAAGTTGAATGTATTATAAAATGAATGCTGTATTATGTAATAGTAATATACAGTGACTCTTATTCTTATGCAGTGAACCCGTTGGCATGTCATGCAAAGCCAGTTTGTTTTAAATCGTGGCTTAATCGTGATTCTTAATTGTGAATTGTTTGTTCACTTCAAACAAGCCATGAGAAATAAGACAGAAGTGAGCCCAGATTTGTGGCTGGCTTATTTCTTGCTTACCACTCGTGGTTTGTGTGAATACAAAAACGTTCCATACTATGACTTGTCTGAGTACATCCTTAAAAGTAGATTCATACTCAGTCTGCTGCTGTAGTTAGCAAGGGCAAAATCATTCCATTTGCATCTTGTTGCCACTCACTTGAAACAAATTATTATTCAATTGGCTTGGGTCGGTATACGGCTAAAGTCCTTACAAGTATAATTTTGTGCTTTTCACTGGTGCCATTCTGTGAAACGTGTACCTTTTAATTTTTTTTTAAAAAAACCTTCGCTTTGTGAAGTGGCATGTCAAAATGATGTATTACCTGCCATTTTGAAGAAATACATAACCTTTTCGTTTTTTAGTGAACTGAATAATATGTTCCTTGAAGCCAAGTAAAAGCAAATTGGAAGTCAACCTTTTGGATTTCTCCTCCCCTCCCATCTCCTCCCCTCCTGCCCAATACTTACATCTTGAAGAACCGTTCTAGATATACTAACTGGAAATGTTACCCATCTAGAGATTTGTAGTTGTTCTTCATTCCCATCTGTGTGGTAGAACTATGTTTAAAAGGTAAAGGGACCCCTGACCATCAGGTCCAGTCGTGTCCGACTCTGGGGTTGCGGCGCTCATCTCGCTCTGTAGGCCGAGGGAGCCAGCGTTTGTCTGCAGACAGCTTCCGGGTCATGTGGCCAGCATGACAAAGCCGCTTCTGGCGAACCAGAGCAGCGCACGGAAACACCGTTTACCTTCCCGCTAGAGCAGTCCCTATTTATCTACTTGCACTTTGACGTGCTTGAACTGCTAGGTGGGCAGGAGCTGGGACTGAGCAACGGGAGCTCACCCCGTGGCAGGGATTCGAACTGCCGACCTTCTGATCAGCAAGCCCTAGCGCCACCTGGGTCCCTCAGAACTATGTTTACTACCCATATTATTAAAAGGATGATTTATCATTTCGAGACGTCAGAAAACAAAGTAAAATTTGTTTTCAGGTCTCTTCACTTCCTTGTTTCTGCTTTCCTTTTGTCAGCTGTGAGTTAAGGGTTTAAGATGAAATTCTTTGAGCTGATCGCACTCTGGCAAAAATGGGAACACCCTGTTAACTGAAAATATTTTGCCCTCCTTCAACACATCTGGACTTGAGCTCAGTACAGATGTTATGCTTAACTGTCTTAATCAGAGTTAAGAGATTGGAAGCAGGCCATTGGCTTTTCCACCTCCTCCTCCTTTTCTTGGTTGGTATTAACCATGGTGCACCAGAACATCAGTACCAGTATTAATGTTAACAGTAAACCTAGGCTTAGAAACTGGCTTGCAAACCTTTTGGATTTCTCCTCCCCTCCCATTAGTATTTACCATGGTAGCACTGTTGTTGCATACTTATCTTGTTATACTTAGGTTAACACTGACAAGGACAGGAGTGTGGAGGAATGGGGAGTATCAATTGTGCTGGTGAAATCTTAAGACCACAATCCTTAAAAGAGAGAAAACACACTGGACTCAAGATTTACTTTCGAGTACATACTTAGTACATCGGTTGAGCTATGAAGGTGGTGGTTGCCTCACTCTTTTGTGATAATAATTAAAGTTCTCAGCTTTGCTGTTGGCTTTGGTATCACAGTCAGAGCCATGCATCTAGGGTTGTATTCAGTGAAGGCACCCTGTTAGTGCAAGGATTTCTGCTTCCCATCTCTCCCTAGCCCCCACAAATCTTTTCCTGGATTATGGGGGGGGACCCATAATGCATTTGAGCCTATTTTATACAGTGGTACCTCGACTTACAAGCGACTTGACTTCTGCATTTTTCTACTTCCGAATGACCTCCGGAAGCGAAAAAATGGCTGCCGCTTCCGAAATTTTCAACTTCCTAAGGGAAAGCGGCGGCATGATACCTCGACTTACAAAAATTTGAATGCGGTTTTTCCGACTACCAAATTTTTTCCCCGTTCCAAGATGGCGGCTTCGACTTGCGAAGATTTCCACTTACGAGCACGCCTTCGGAACGGATTACTTTCATAAGTCGAGGTGCCACTGTAATTGGCACCTGGCTTTCAAAATGTTCGGTGCAAGCATTTTTTATTTTTTATTTACTACCAGAAATGCTGAAAGGGGCATGCAGCCAAGTGGGCATTCGTCAAGCATCACAGTTCTCAGCTGTATCTTCTGTAGCATTAACTTTGAGCAGGTTATTTTTTGGTTCTCTTACAGCTTAAAACAAAGTGGGAAAGTGCATGGAAACCCCTGGCCTCCTTACAAGAAACGGACACATTTACACCCAAGCTACAAAGGACTCATGAGGCTCTTGCACTGCAAAACTTTACACATTGTGTTATTCACTCTGCTCTACAAGGTACTACTGAATTGTTGGCATAGGGAGGGGGAACCAAGGGACACAAAGCTGCTTCAGACTTCACATAATTTTGGAGGATGTTTGCTGTGGGTACAATTTTGAAACAGTGATTTATTTAAAAAAAAAAAAAAAGCCAAGTAATACCCCAATCCGTTTTTAAAATTTGTTTTTCAAAGGAGAAATGGAACATAACTGAATACATTTTAAGGTTATCGTTAAGAGAAGATAGTGCCACAAAGCCCTCTTGTTTGCTCCTGTCCTGAAACATTCTGCACATTTTCTCAGCTATACAGGCTCAAACTAAACTAGGTGGCCAGACTAGAATTTTTGAAACCTCATATTGGGCTCATCTCTCTCTCTCTCTCTCTCTCTCCCTCCCTCTTGCTCTCTCTCTCTCTCTGTACTTCTTTAATTTGTTCCTTAAAATGAAAGCTTGCATATTTCCACAACACAAACATTTTCTAGTTATGTTTGGGAAGGTGGTGCTGTGTGTTTGTGAATTTTGACCACCATTTTTCTCTTGGTAAATCGTTAACAGCTGTCATTCTGAGAGGTTTTCCTGTACTGAATACAGAATCATGTGGAACTGATGTAGCTATATATTATTTCTTTCTGTTTCCCCTCTCCTCCCAACGAATTCTAAAGTGGAAAAAAATTGAAAGGGAAAAAGGAAAGTAACATTTACTTTTGCTTTAGATCTTAATGGATCATCAAAATCTGTCAGAACATGTCCTTTGCATGGTTTTATATTTGATTGAGTTGGGACTAGAGAACTCATCCGAGCAGGAACCTGATGAAGAAGTAAGTGCTCACATTTCTGTACCTTTTTGGTGTTGTGCTTATATCTATAACTACATTTTTATTTTATAGACAATATATTTGTTCTGCTCACAGCAAACTTTTACTGGAATGGAGGGGTGGGGGTAAGGCAATTTTCATTCCTTCCTCCCCTGGAAAGTTACTTGGGTGGGCTAGGGGACCCTCCAGAACAGCATGGGAGGTGGCACTGTGGACTGTAGGAGGAGGGGGATGTGGCGGAATAATGCCTGCTGATGATTCAGGTTCATCATGGGTTAACCTATCACTCCCATGTTAGGTAGGTGTTCCCTGGGAGGCGGAGCTAGTTGACATTCTAAAAGGAGGGGGAACAACCTTGAAAGGCAGTTGGGGGTTTGGCAGTTGGGGATGGAGGTTTAGAGAGAGAGAAGGGGGAGGTTAGGCTTTGGGGAATGGGAAAAAGGTCATTACCATTGCTAAAGGGATGCAGGAAATATTATAACAAAGCTGAATTACATGAGAAGAAGATTTGTACCAGTAATAACCCGAGACATCCATGTTTTCAAGTTACCTAATAAAGTTAAATGTGCTTAAACGTTCGCTGACTGTGGCAGTGCATCAGTACCTTAAGAGGTGTGACTAAGAGGAGAGAACAAAGCTTTCCTGTGGAAGAGGAAACTGTTTGCTTATTCTCCTGTCATACAGAGGGCTGGACAGTGAAGCCAAGTGTGCCACTTATTTGCCTAAAGGGGAGGCAAACTGCAGTAGTTGGGAACCCTGGTAGGGAGATTTCATAGGTGGCAAAAGGTTTTCAGCCGTAGAGCCCTGAGGTACCCCAGAGACAACTCCCATATGAACACTGAAGGATTCATCCTAGTTATCAGTGAAACTTAGGGAGAGTCAATGTTGGGGAAGTATTGAAAGGGGAGGGAATAGGATCCCTCACAGGGGACATTACTGAAAATTGCCCCTTTCCTACAGTTGGAGCCTCTGTTGGCATGGCGTAGTGGTTAGAGTGCTGCCTTTGGCCCTGGGAGACCAGGGTTTAAATTCCCACTCAGCCATGAAGCTCACGGGGTGACCATGGGGCAGCTACTCACTCTCAGCCTAACCTACCTCGCAGGGTTGTATGTTTGACACTTTGAACTCCTTGCATGAAAAGTGAGCTCATTAAAGAAGGCCCCAGACTGTCCTTCTCCAACCTTGGGTCCTCAGATGTTGCTGTACTACACTCCCATCTGGGAACTCGGGGTTGGAGAAGATTGCCTTAGACAATTCCTCTGTTGCCTTAGAGTTCCTCTGTTGGTGGAAGGACATTCTGGATCCAACCCATTATTATTTCAGGGCCTTATTTTAATAGCGGGCTGCTCATTGTGGGTGGATGTTGGCCCCTAAGAGTAACTCAAAGACCTCTAGCGCAATGAGCTCAGATCCTGAAAATCCCAACTCAGTCATGAGCCCACGGATGGCTTTAGGCGAGCTAAACAGCCTCAGCTCACCAGGTGCCATACAGGGATAACAATATTTCACAAGGCTATCATGGCAACACAAGAACGGGGCCTTCTCTGCAGTAGCTCCCCGTCTGTGGAATGCTCTCCCCAGGGAAGTTCGCCTGGCACCTTCAGGCACCAGGCAAAACGTTCCTTTTTAACCAGGCCTTTGGTTGATTTGATTTACATCCTATGCCCTTTTAAAATGTGGGTTTTTTTGGGGGGGGGGCAATTGGGTTGTTGTTTTTATTTTAATTAAGTATTTTATGGTTTTATATCTTGATTTTATTCTGTAAACCGCCCTGAGACCCCCGGGTATAGGGCGGTATATAAATTCAATAAATAATAATGTTGGGAGAATGTATATGACGCATAACATTGCATAGTATTGTCACCTTAGTATTTCAGGAATATTTCCCCCAAACATTTACAGTGCTCTGTAAATACTAAGGTGGCAGCCCCGGTTATTTAGGAATCATTTTCCTCAATGTGCGGATTGGATGGGTTGCACTGACCACATCTGGATCTGATGGCCTGCTTTGTTTTTGTTTGTTTAATGGCTGATGTGCCAGGATTCCATGGGAGGACAAGAGCGCTGCCACGATAGTTGGTTCCCAGGGAATAACTTGGTGTCTAACATGCGCCACTTCATTAATTATGTGCGCGTCAGAGTCCCAGAGACGGCGCCAGAGGTGAAAAGAGAACCACCTGCAAGTACGAGCGCCGATGGCTCAGCGGCTTCTCAGGTAAGGATGAGATCTTGCAGATTTATTATTACGGTTCAGGATCTCATAAGCCATTATTGACCTCAAGGCCTTTTGCCTTTATGTGGTTGAATTAAGCTTTGCTGAGCAGATAGCTGTCCGTATTTGATATTTCAAGACCTGGTATGTAATAATCACATTTCTTGGGGTGTTTTAATGCCATCCTTTTCCCTCCCAACTCCCCAGAATCCCAGGCGGCCTAAAGGACTTCAGAGAGAGGTAGAATCCTGTGTATCTTGCATTCTAATAGCAAGATGGCTTTAGCTGTGCTGACTCTAACTTCCCTGCAATTCCACGGTCTTTTCAAGAATTTTATTAAGAAATAGCCGTCATTGCATATTTCTAATGATTGTGTTTAAAAAAGTGCATTGGCCTAGAACATGGCAATCCTTTTTGGTTCCAAATTAATTGTGCCATCTGCTGGAGATAACCTTTTTTTTAAAAAAAGGGGGAGGGGAGAATTGCTAGCCTGTTGGAATAAATACTGGCTGCTTTGAGTGTGTGTGAATTTCTGCTGCGGTTCTTGCTAACATTTAATAATGCTGCTGCTCTTTAGCTTCCCATTTTCAATAAGCCTGGCCCTCAATCTTGTTAGAAATTACTTGAAATGATAAATGGTTAGTTGATTCATCTTTGTGAACACATGATTAACTTGTTTGAATGATTTATAGCCAATTCATAATGGGGTTGCCACCTTCTCGGGTGGAGGGATGGTGAAGAACACAGCCATGGCTCATTTTCTTATAGTAAATCAAGTATACACTACTACATATTTCATTAGCAGCAAGGCTATGCTAAAAGGAAAATGCTTAATGGAAGGCAAGCATCACAGTTATTTTTTAAAGACAGAGCAGGAACTCCGTAAAATAATCACATTTGTCATTTGTACAGGACAAATTTTAACAAAAATTGCAGATGGTTTTTTTTTTTTGACCCACCTGCAGAGCCGATACACCCCCTAGTCCTTCTTTAAATAATGTACCATGCTCTTTTTTCTACATACATATCTCAAATTTATAACAATACTCATAGTAAAACGTACACAGTGGTATTCCAAACTTTTGAAAAGGGACTGGATCCTTTTTAATAATAAAGTTTTTTAGCTTTAAACTTCGTGTATGGTGGTGGTTTTGTTTTACGTCATACATATTGGGAATGTTCAAAAGTGTTAAGCAGTTTGGAGCAGGCTGTGGGATTACTTTTTCCCTGCCTTTGGAAGTGCTGATTTCCCCAGTCCTTCCTCTGCTGGCCTTAATTAACCGTGACTGAACTTAACATCTGCAACTACATTTGGTTATGATTAAGGCTAACCAAGACTCGAAATCTGAGAGAACCTTGGTTACACTTAACTGCTGATCGTATTTGGGTTTGGATACAATGCTAAACCGTAGCTTGTTCAGATTTAACCCACCCAAGCCAACTAATTATGGTTTGTGTGAGGCCAACAAACCACTGCCTGAAATTATGGTTTTATGTTGGCTTGTGTTAACTGTGATTTGTTATATCAAAACTCAGTATCATGGCTTAATCCTAGTCCATGCCTCTGCCACTAGCTTGGCGACGGAGATGCAAGGGGGGAAAGTGGCTCAACAATAAAACTTCTCATGGGGCTATAGACTCTTACAGGTGAACATTTTGAAAGCCATGTGCTTTCTATCCCTTTCGCCATCCCACTTCCTCACTGATAACATATTTATTTCATGCCCAGTTGCATAGCTCCACAACAGCGTTGTGAAAGGAACCACAAGTGCATTTATATTTAATGAGGGATATATGTTAAAAGCGCACCTTTGCCAAGCTGTATCAACAGCTGAATAGATAACAATTGCACAGTTTGACCTGAAAGCATTCCTAACTACTGTCATTGCTGCCAATTCGCTTCCCATTAATGGAAAAGTGGCCACAGGAGGAAGGGCTTTTGTTCTGAAGGGTCCAGAGGAACATGATAACAAAACGTGTGTCGCTCAGGGGCATGCCAAGAGTGGCTGAAGTTTAGACACCCATGACTCAGTGAGTCAGTGCATCCAGCTGTTAACCAGAAGGTTGGTGGTTCTATGATGCCCCTCCACGATACACTTTGTTATAGCATCTAGATATTCACAGAGGAGTCAGAGCTGCAGGAAACCAACTTTAAGCTAAATAAACTATGGCTTGTTTGCTCATCTGCTAGTAGAATCCAAGCTTCTTCTTCAAACCATGGTTAAAGCAAACTTTTGCTTATGTCCAAACACAGCCAATGTCTGCACAATTGCAATACAGTTGTACCTTGGAAGTCAAATGGAATCCATTCAGGAAGTCTGTTCGACTGCCAAAACGTTTGGAAACCAAAGCACGGTTTCTGATAGGCTGCAGGAAACTCCTACAGCCAATCGGAAGCCGCAGAAGCCCCATCGGACATTTGGCTGCCAAAAATAGTTCGCAAACCGGAACAGTCACTTCTGGTTTTCAGCATTTGGGAGCCAAAATGTTCGAGAACTAAGCTGTTCAAAAACCAAGATATGACTGTACTTAATTGTGAGTAAGATGGGGGGGGGGCTGCTTCAGAAGGGAAGGCTGGAGAGGCAGATGATCTTGTGGCCTGCTTTTAATTGCATTACTTCATTAAGAATTTGGGAGTTGTATGTGTGCACCAGCCTCTGCAGATTGTGAAGTATATTTTAAATGCGAAAGTACTTTTAAGGTGTGGCAGTTTTTGTTTTAAACAGCTAAGTAACAAATTGAAATTATTTTAAACATGATTTTAGTTTAGCTTGTAGTTTTCATACTTACTGATTACTATATCTATATCTTACTTTTTCCCCCCTTAAGAATTCAGGAACAGCACAAGTGTTCAGTCTGGTTGCAGAGCGCAGAAAGAAGTTTCAGGAAATCATCAATCGGAATACTACTGAGGCCAATCAGGCTGTTCGACCCAAGACTTCAATGAAATGGTCTGCTCCAGGTGCAACTCCCCAGCTGACAACAGCTATCTTGGAAATCAAAGAAAGCATATTGTCTTTGCTAGTGAAGCTTCACCATAAACTGTCGGGAAAGCAGAACTCTTATTACCCACCCTGGCTGGATGACATGGAAACGTTAATTCAGTGCGAAAACCCTAAGTACTTACATGGGGATGGAATGACTGCAGTGGAAAGGATTTTATTGAAAGCTGCACTTCAAAGCAGATTGAACAAACGTATCATTGAAGAAATATGTAGAAAAGTGACTCCACCTGTACCACCCAAAAAGATTAGTCCAGCAGAGAAGAAAATTTTGGACAAAGAAGAAAGGTAATTGGTGATGGTGGTGGGGTTATTTCAGTGTTTGAACCGATTAGGAAGTGTGACAGTATTCTGTGTTAACAGGCTTCCAATTCTTCATTTGAGACCTTTATGAATTTAGGGCACTGGTTGGCAGTAAAGTTGACTACCAGACTATAGCCAGCTATTGTTGATGCTGGAAGAAAACAGACTGGCAGGAAGAGCTGGGGAAATGGGTACTTGCTGTATTTCCTTTTCCCTTGTACCCATGTCTCAAGAGGGAAAATGTTGTCATAATCTGCCCTCCACTGTCTTAACTGATTGTGTGTGCTCATCATCGTGATACCCGGACATGAGATTTCGTAATACGAGAGTCACTTTGCGACCTATACCATTGTGTTTGAACGTTCCTGCGCTAGCAATTACCTGATAGAATAACCTGAGCGGGCAAGACTGTGTGTCATCGTGACTCTTTTTGTGGATCCGCACCCCCAGTGTGGTGAAATGGAGACCAGGCCCCTCCCTCCACACCTTTCATGCTGCTTCTCACTCCACCTGACCGTCAAATCACCAAGTAGCTTGGGAGCCATTGCAGCTTTTCTTTGCAGAGGTAAAGGTGAAGGACCCCTGACAGTTAAGTCCAGTCACGAACGACTCTGGGGTTGCAGTGCTCATCTCACTTTACTGGCCAAGGGAGCCGGCGTTTGCCCGCAGACAGTTTTTCCAGGTCATGCGGCCAGCATGACATGGCAAAACCAGAGCAGCGCATGGAAATGCTGTTTACCTTCCCGCCAGAGCGGTACCTATTTATCTACTTGCACTTTTTGGGGGTGCTTTCGAACTGCTAGGTTGGCAGGAGCTGGGACTGAGCAACAGGAGCTCACCCAGTCATGGGGATTCGAACCACCAACCTTCCGATCGGCCAGCCCTAGGCTTAGTGGTTTAGGCCACAGCGCCACCAGTGTCCCTCTGCGGAGGAGAGAACATCAAAAGTCATGGGGCATGTGGGAAGGACCTATGCTGGTATGTGGGAAAACTCTTCTCTCCTCCCCTCCCCACTCCTGCCTGCCGTGGGGCTTCTTAAAGCAATGCTAATAGTGGTTTGTTTGTTTGTTTGATTGTATTTGTACAGAGTTGTGCTGCAGCTAATCCATGCCGCAAACATACTGTGTGACTTTTAAATGTATTTTAAAAAATATTTTTTATTGATTTTCTTTTCATAACAAATACTCCATATCATCACTTAACATTCATTTTCTAGTTTTTCCCCTCCCTGTTGAACGGACTCATGCGGCTTCTTGCTCCCCCCCCCCCAAATCGCTGCTAACACAGCAGCAAGGTAGCAGGGAAGCTGCGGCGAGTTACTCCCCATTCGGCTGGTCTCCTCAAAACCCCACTCTTCCGTGGGGCTTTTTCAGGGGTACCCTAGCGCTTCCCCTTCAGGTCCAAAATAGCCCGAAACGTTCATCTCTTTACCGGATGATCCGTTTCACGCTGCCATTCTGCTCCACAGACTCTTAAAATATTGGGAAAGCGTGGGACCGGCTGTGAAATGTATATTTTTTTAGAACTCACCTTATCTCCGTGATTTCAAGTTGCTTTAATTCCCCCCTCCCATATTGTGTTTTAATTGTTGCAGCAATTCACCCTGCGACCTTAAGGTGAAGGGTGGGTGTCAGGATACGCTTGATTGATGCTCATGAGAAAGAACGCTCCGGAGGCAGGCAGCTTCAAAAGAACTAAGCTAATTTATTGAGCAGGCTATTTACAAGAGCGAAGCTAAAACACGTCTGTTCATTTCAAATCAGATGCCCGCACTGGGCTCCTCCTATTCCCCTTCCAGCAAAGCATCCTGGGAAATTTCCAGCCCCTTCTTCCCCCTCCCCTTCTCTTGTCAGCTAACGAAAGATTTTGACCTCTGTCCCAGTTCTCAGCTCTAAGCTGCCGCTGTGAAACTGTGCTCTTAGCTTCCCCCCCTTTTTCGTCCCCCTCGCTGGAATTCGGGGAATCCGAGCCAGTATCACTGCTGCTGAGAAGAGGAGCCACTTCTCTATATTTCCCAAAGCTTTCCTGTCGTTCCGGGGGGGAACCTCCCTGACATCCATCCCCCCCTCAAAGCCCCCCTCCTCCCCCGAGGCCGGGCTCTTCTCTTCACCTTCTGCGCCTCCTCCCGTCTCTCCCAACTCCCTCTCCTCCCGATTGGAGGGGGATGCGGGAAAACCCCAGAAGTCCTCCTCCTCTTCCTCATCTGTGGGAGCGAAGATGTCCTCAAACCCCGCTGATACCCCACCTGTTACCTCCTCCTCCTCACTGTCTGACCTACCACCCGATCTGAAACCCCAGAACTCCTCCTCGCTGTCGTCAGTGGGGGCAAATATCTCCTCCAAAGCACTCCGCATCAGTTTGGGCTTGTGCGGAAACAATGCATGAAACTCGTGTATCAGATACTCCTCCTCGATGATATCAGCTGGGACCCACGCATTCTCCGACTCCGGCTGCCCCTCCCAAGCCACCAAATATTCCAGATTACCTCCCTTCCACCTGGAGTCCAGGATCTCGGTGACCTCGTTGCATGCTTCCTCCTCTCCCAACCTCAGGATCGGCACCTCCCCCTGGGCCCCCCCGTGGAAGCGACTCCCCTCCTTGTACTTGGATAGGAGTGCCCTATGAAACACCGGATGAATCCGCATGACCTCCGGCAACCGCAGTCGGAAGGTGACGGGATTGATTTGCTGGATAACCTCAAACGGACCCAGCCTACGGTGCGCTAACTTCCTGCAACCCTCCCTGATGGGCAGACCTCTCGAAGACAGCCACACTCGATCACCTACCTGGATGCTTTCCCCTTCCCGTCTATGTCTGTCCGCACCCCTCTTGTAGTCCTCCTTGGCCTTCTCCAATGTTTCCACCAGCTGCTGGTGCACTCTCGCCATTTCTCCCGCCAGCTCCTGTGCCGCTGGCACCTCTAATACTTCCTCTTCCCTCCCCGGAAAGGCCCTTGGATGCCTCCCATAATTGGCCATGAAAGGGCTCATCCCCGTGGTGACGTGCTCTGCGTTGTTATATGCAAATTCGGCCAGTGGCAACTTGTCCACCCAGTCCGTTTGCCTCTGATTCACATAGCAACGCAGATATTGCTGCAACACCCCATTTGCCCTTTCTGCCTGTCCATTGGTCTGAGGGTGTCTGGCCGTGGATAGCGCCACCTCTACTTGCAGCAAGTCCATGAGCTTGCGCCAAAACCGAGAGGTGAACTGCCGTCCACGGTCCGAAATCACCCGCGAGGGCAAACCATGCAAGCGAAATACATGCTTGAGAAACAACTTGGCCGTTTCCTCCGCCGAGACGGCCCTCGGGCAAGCCACGAAATGGCACATCTTGGTGAACAAGTCCACCACCACCAATACTGCCGTCTGTCCCTGGGAACGGGGCAAATCAGTGATAAAATCCACCGAAATTACCTCCCAAGGCCCATTGGGCGTGGGTAATGGCTCCAGAAGCCCCGCTGGTGCCGTCCTCTCCCCCTTGGCCCTTTGACACATGTCACAACCCTGCACATACTCCTTCACGTCTTCCCCCACTCCCGGCCACCAAAAGTCCCTCGTGACCAGGTCCATGGTCTTGCGTTGACCAAAATGTCCTGCCGTGGGCGTGTCATGGACCTGCTTAAGTACCTTGGCCCTCAACTCCCCCTCAGGTACATATAACACACCCCTGCGATAGAGTAACCCCTCCTTCTCAACGAAATCCCCTTTCGAGTTACCCCCCTTGATGTCTTGAAGTTGCTTGTTGGCAAAGCTGTCATTTTTGATCAGTCTGGCAATCTCTCCCCGGAGATCCAGAATCCCCCCGCAGGCCCACTGCTGCTGGTTGAAAATGTGCCTTGGCTCCGGAGGACCCTCATCCTCCAGATACTCGGGCTTCCGCGACAGGGCGTCCGCTCTGACGTTCTGCTCCCCCGGAACGTACTGGATCTTGAAGTAGAAGTCAGCAAAAAACTCCGCCCAACGAATTTGCCGTTGGTTCAACACTCTCGCCGTGCGCCAATATTCCAAGTTCTTGTGGTCGGTGCAGACCTGTATCTGATGCTTGGCCCCCACCAAAAAGTGCCTCCATTGTTTGAAAGCGGCATAAATGGCCAACAGCTCCTTGTCCCACACCGTGTAATTACGCTCTGACTTGTTCAGCTTCCTAGAGAAAAAGGCACACGGCCTCCAATCACCTGCATTGTCCTGCTGCAAAAGCACTGCACCAATTGCTCGATCAGAAGCATCTGTCTCCACCCTGAGCGGAGCTCGTGCGTTCACATGCATCAGCTGTTCTTCCGATGCAAACACCTGCTTCAGACGCTCGAAAGCCTTTTGGGCCTCCTCTGACCACATGAACTTCTTCTTGCCACTTAAGCAGTCAGTTATGGGCCCCGCTACCTTGGCAAAGTTAGGGATGAACTTGCGGTAGAAGTTGCTGAAACCAAGGAACCTTTGCACATCTTTTTTGTTCCTGGGGCTTTTCCACTCCAACACCGCCTTCACCTTCTCCCCGTCCATGGCCAGACCTCTGTCGGTCAAGCGATAGCCCAGAAAGTCCACTTCCTTGGCGTGAAACTGACACTTCTCCAGCTTAGCATACAATCGATGCTCCTGCAGTCTCCTCAGCACCTCCTTAACGTGCCGCACATGCTCCTCCTCATTGCTTGAGTAGATGAGCACGTCGTCCAAATAGCAGACACAACTCTTGTACAAGAGGGGACCCAGCACGTGGTGCATGAAGGCCTGGAAACAGGCGCTTCCCGCTTGTAATCCGAAGGGCATCACTAAATATTCATAACTGCCCAGGGGGGTAAACATGGTTGTCTTCCATTCGTCCCCCTCTCTCACTCGGATCAAGTTGTAGGCCCCCCGTAAGTCCAACTTGGTGAAAATCTTGCCCTCGCGCACCCTCGTCAGCAGATCGTCAATCCGCGGCATGGGAAATGTCACCGGCTGCGTCAGGGAGTTGATTCTTCTGAAGTCCACGACCAACCTGGGCTGGGAGGAGTCCCGCTTACCCACGAAGAAAACGGGACTACCTCCCACTGCTCGCGATTCTCGTATGAAACCACGCTCCAGATTCTTGTCGATAAACTCCTTGAGGTCTTCCATCTCCTTGTCCGACATAGCGTACAGCTTCCCCGTCGGCAACCTCGCCCCTGGCACCAAGTTGATTTGACAGTCGTAGGACCTGTGGGGGGGCAAACGGTCAGCCTCCCTTTCACTGAACACCTCGGCAAATTCCGCGTAAATCTCTGGCAACTGGCCCCTCTTTTCGACTTGGACTGCCGCCGCCACCACCTTCCGGCTCTCGCTGCTCCTCTCACCCAGACAGTGTTCCACGCAGTGAGCGGAGCCAAACGTCAAGGACCTCTGATGCCAGGCCACCACAGGGTCATGTCGGTTTAGCCAGCTCATTCCCAACACGATGGGCGGCCCTGCCAAGGTTGTGACGTTAAACGCTATGACCTCCGCATGCCCCCCAATCTTCATGCGCATCGGCGGGGTTTGATGGGTGATTTCACCCCCCAACAGCTTTCTCCCATCAATCGTCGACACCTGGAGGGGAAAGTCCAACGGGAGCAAATGCAGCTGGTGCTCCAGCGCGAAATCCCTACTGAAAAAATCCGCACTTGCCCCCGAGTCTAACAAGGCCTGGACCTCCAATGGATGGCCATTAGGGAGCTCGAGAGTCACTCTGACCACGATGCTAGGCTTGGGCGCTTCTGGTCGGGGCACTTTCACTGCTGTTCCGCCTGACTGCTGGCCCCTCCTCTCTCCAGCCAGGCTGCCTCGTTTCCCTGCGGATCCGCCTTGACCTGTTCAGGCTGAACTGTCCCCGCCATGCCCTGCCATCCCCTCCTCTGGGGACACGCCCGAGCAAAATGTCCTGTCTGGGAACACACATAGCACCTGAGTCCCGTCTTAGGAGCCTTGCTTTCCCCCTTTCGCCCGCTCCCTGGCGCCTGCAGCAGCTTGGCCGGTGCTCCTCCAATCTCCATGGGCTCTGGCTGAGACTGTATCCTTTGTACATTCCCACCACCGCCTGGAACGCGGTTGCTGAAGTAACGCTCCGCCCTCTGCGCCCCCTTCAGCCGAGCGCGCTCCTCCAACCTGACCCCAATGGAGAGGCAGACCCGCGCCAGTTCATTCATGTCCTGAGGGCGCGGGCAACGGGCCAGCTCGTCCTTCACCTCTTCGTTGAGGCCCCCCATGAACATAGCTTGAGTCTGTTCTCCCATCAAGTCCCATCCCACGCTATGGATCAGCATCGAGAATCGGGCCCAATAATCGCGCACCGTCATGGCTCCCTGCTTAAGCGTCAGCAGCTCCTGCTGAGCCACGTCCTTCTGAACCGAAGACACATACATCGCATCCATAGCTTGAAAAAATTGCGTGACACTTTCCAGACATTTATTCTTCGAGGCTATTAAAGGCCGAACCCACGCCTTGGCCCCCGCCTCCAGATGAGTAATTACGTACGCAATCCTCTCCCTGTCGTGGGTGAAATCCCCCTCCTGCAGTTTCAAGGCATACTGCATCTCAGTCTTAAAATCCAAATAATCACTGGGGTTGCCCCCAAATCTGCTCACCAATCCACTCAGCTTCCTTCCCACGGCCCCTGGCTGCCCATGCTGCTCCATTTGCCGTCGCTCCTCCAACCGGGCATTGAGCAGTTTCACATGGCCCTCCAGCTCACCGTTCCGTGCCTGGACCGCTGCCAATTGCTGCCGGGTTCCTTTCAGCTCCTCGTCTCTTTGCCCAATTAATGTCTCCAAAGCCTCCACACGTCTCTGAAGAGCGTTCAGCTGCTCCCCAGCAGCAAGCAATCTCGCCTCCTCCGAGCTCATTTTGCCTCTTCACAGCCGATCCAAAAGATAACTCTCACAAGCAACAGGCAATGAGTGCGGGCATGCTGTCAGGATACGCTTGATTGATGCTCATGAGAAAGAACGCTCCGGAGGCAGGCAGCTTCAAAAGAACTAAGCTAATTTATTGAGCAGGCTATTTACAAGAGCGAAGCTAAAACACGTCTGTTCATTTCAAATCAGATGCCCGCACTGGGCTCCTCCTATTCCCCTTCCAGCAAAGCATCCTGGGAAATTTCCAGCCCCTTCTTCCCCCTCCCCTTCTCTTGTCAGCTAACGAAAGATTTTGACCTCTGTCCCAGTTCTCAGCTCTAAGCTGCCGCTGTGAAACTGTGCTCTTAGCTTCCCCCCCTTTTTCGTCCCCCTCGCTGGAATTCGGGGAATCCGAGCCAGTATCACTGCTGCTGAGAAGAGGAGCCACTTCTCTATATTTCCCAAAGCTTTCCTGTCGTTCCGGGGGGGGAACCTCTCTGACAGTGGGCAATTAATTAAAAAACCAAATTGGCCTAATGAGGATTGAGTGTGCCTGGTGGCCACAGAATGCTGAATGACTGTTTCGGGGAGGAGGGGATATGGATCAGAGTAGCTGGAACCCGGAACAAGGAGCACTCCTCACACTGCAACATTCGTTGCTGTTGATATTTAGGGTCCCAGCCCCCGCTCCTTTTGCACTTGCACAAACCTTGGGGCTCCCTCAGTTCTGCAGATCCTTTTCATACATTTGCATAGGTCATGCATCTGTTTTAGCTACATACGGCAACAGCTCACTCCTGGAAATAGAGGAAATGATGCTTGCAAAAAGCCTTGACAGGAGAGGACGAGGAGGGGAGTGGGGAGCCTGCGTACATATGCTTTTTGTGTAAATCCAAAACGAAGATGAATCTCCGCAGGCAATTAAGCTGTTTTGTGTGACCTCAGTGTGTGGAAGGAAGTCGGTAGGAATACAGAGTCCAGTTTGCCATAATGAAGACGGAGCAGACTGTGAGCAGTCAATGATGACCTATTTTCTGGTTTCTTCGTCCTGCAAAGACAAACTTGACATCACCCACATAAGTCGTTGCCATAGAAACTAAGGCATAGAGCTAAAGAAGAATTCAGTAGTGCTGCTTTGCAATATTTTTCAATCATGGTGCGGAGCCCCCTGGGCCATGGCAGAAAATCACTGAGCTGTACTGAATTTGTCAGTTTGCTATGGTCTCCTTATTAAGGGTCTCTATTTACAGTTAGCCTGTTTAGCAGCATGGGTTGAGAGGAATTCCCAGGGGGTGGCGGTGGGGTTCAGTATTCTGAAAGCTGCCTCATGTTCTTGATACACCCTCCTTAAATGGGACTAAATTGTGCTTAACTGGGTACTCAGTTGCACTTGTCATATAATAAGTGATGATGACGATGTGACAGTGATTTTAAATTGCATACGCTAAATCTTTGGCATCCTTGAAGATCCAGAAGTTTAACTGCATAAGTTACAAAAAAATTTAAAAAATGGGAATAAAAACTTGCCTATGCATATTCCTCTCATCGAAAGCCACAATTTGGATGAGAGGATTTACGTACTTGTTAAAGCTATGAAAAATATTTGGTGCCATGCCCTTTGCGTATATCAACAGCTAAATTAGTCCATTATTGTGACAGGATAATGGCAAAAAAGCATTGTATCTAGGGCAGAAGAATTCTGATTTATTTGTTCTTGACAAGTGGTTTGTGCTGTTGAGTTAACATTTCCACTAGCTGTGTAATTACGTTTTCTGTAGGCTTTTGTGTTGTTTCTAGAGCTTTTAGGGAAGCTCACATCTCTCTGAGACAGTAAAAGCATGGTTTTTCATTGTTCAAGACCCCAGCGTTTTAACTGAGTCAGGTTCCTAATAATATCAACATTCATTTTCTGCGTACATTTTATCCTGCTGTGAATGTTTTTTTTTTTTTTTTAATCTTGTATTTTTATGTTGTGAATCGCCGAGATCTACGGACAGAAGGCGGTATACAAATTTAATTGATAATAATAATAATCTGCCACATCTTTTCACAAGAGACCTATAAAGCCCTGGACAACTTGAGACCTCAATACCTGCAATCACACTTCTCCCCACACTGTCTTGACCAACCAAGCCTTGAGATTTTCCAGGGAAGGCCAAGGCTCCTTAGCATACTGTCTTGATGTGTTACACAACATGCCGTTATGTGGGAGAGGGTCTCCTCTGTAGTGGTGCCCTACTTGCAGAATGTCCTCCACTCTGGCACCAATCTTCCTTTTATTTTGGTGTCAGGCTAAAGCCGGGTTATTCAACCATTTGTAATGGCCATCGCTTCTGTTTTTAACATTCTTTACTGCTTCATTGTGCATCCATTCCTGATCTGTAGTTGGGAGTTGTTGTTTTAATTACTACTGTGCCCCACTCTGAAAATGCTTGGATGGAGGATATATTTTAATCAATTAATAAAGTGTGCTCAATAAAGCCCTCTCTGCAGTGTGGGTGGAGCATGTTCTACTCCTGTCTTAGACTTGCCTGGAGTTCAACTAAGAGGAGAAGGAAGAGGTAGAGAGGAAGCATACATCAAGGGCTTCTGGTATATTTGGTAGTTAAAGCTTTGGGGTCTTGGGCGATTGACATGCAATAACATTGGCAAAAATGACAGTTTCAGGTTTTATGCAACGTTTAAGATCTTATTGTACTCTGCCAACCTAAAAACCAGAGCTTATGAAATTGAGCTGCCTTGGCATTTGTTCACAATTGTCCACCTTCTTCTCTTTCACCTAGGCGACAGAAGGCCAGGGAGAGGCAACAAAAGTTGTTGGCTGAATTTGCATCAAGGCAGAAAAGCTTTATGGAAACCGCCATGGATGTTGGTAAGGTTTTATTCTCCATTTTTCTTAATGTGGTTTTTCCCCCCAGGTCTCAAGATGTTTGCAAATGAGGCTAAAGGAGTATTGTTTCCTAGGGCACATTTAATTATAAGAAACAGGATATTTAGACTGAAGGGAGCGAGAAACAGCTTCCCCACTGGAGTTCATTGTAGAACCCTCAACGAAAGTTGTTGTTTTTGCCATAAAAGTAGTGGCTCAGTCTTCTGGTTTAGCCACATAACTGGTAGATCCAGTGTCTGATGCCAGAGGCACCCGCGGCTTTTGATTGGCTGCAGGAGCTTCCTGCAGCCCATCAGAAGCCGTGCCACGTCGCAGAAGTCAGTCTCCACGCAGCGAGGCCTCTGCACCGTGCCCGTTTAGCGCGGGGACTAACCAAGTGGGCGGCAGGGTCGGCAAGGTTCGCAGGCCAGATTAATGAGCTTGGCAGACCGTATCTGGCCCGCAGACCATAGTTTGGTGACCTCTGGCTTACTGTAAGGCGTTGCAGAAACGCACAATATTTAGTGTCAAGTTAGGCATTATTCTCATGGATCAGATACATTGGCTGAGATAGTTTCAGAAATCTAGTGCTACTTGATATTTCATTTGAGGGTTTTGCTCTGTTTCGTTTTTAAAAATGTATACATTTGTCATTTTTGAAAGCTGTCTGTGGTCAATTATGAGTACCAACCATACATTTTATCCACAGTTCCTTTATTCACAGTACATAATCTGCTATTTGCTGGTTAAAAAACCAGTTGTGGTTAGTGGTAGCAATTGCCCTAGTGTAGTGGTAATTGTTTTCATTTATTTTCCCAGTTGCTTACAAATGCCTAGGTAATCTCAATATGACCCACTATATACCATAATGGAAAAGAATGGCTGTTTCTGAACCATTGAGAATGTTCCCTTCTCTTACAATAAAGCTGTGTGCAGAATCCACTAATTCCAGTTAATAATAACGCTTGCACATATTGCTTTTGAGCTGCTGTATCCTTTTAGCTAGATCTACATGTAATGTTCTCCAGCCTGTATGATCGAACTGCATAACTATGAACTATGCATTTGCTTTATTTAAAGTAATATATTCAAGTTTTTAATTTAGGCCTGTACTGCAGTGGCTTTGAAATCTGGTTTGGAAAACTTTCTTTTTTGACCGTTATTAAACAACACGTGAATTTTGTGCCAAAATCTAAAGTTGCTCACCGTGCGCTACAACAGTGAGGACACTTTAACAAGATATGCTGTCTTTAGTTAACTGGTTGATTTAATCAGTTTCAAGCAGCTATAGCAATTGCCTAATAAATCAGTGATATTATTGAAGATGCTTGCTCCTTTCCTATACTGAACAACAGAGGCAGCTTCCTTATTATAGCTATGGTCCTGCTGTTATGTAGTTAGTAATCAAAACATTGCATATTCAAATCCTATTGATTTCAGCAAGAAAAGTTGAAACACACATTTTAATAATCTGTGAAAGTACAGGAAAACTCAGTGCAGGATGTTCCTTCTGCATGGCTGTGCAGCCTGTGGCTGGAGGGATAACCAGATGTAATGGTTAAAACAATAATTTAATGAATTGTTTTCTATACAGATATATATCCTATGATTCTGTAGATTGATGATTGATTTGTATAGCGCGGTTGACTTCTCTGTCACAGCAAGTCTTAACATTTGAATGTGTTTATATTCAATACTCAATTGAAAATACTTGCCATTATATTTCCAAAGCCTTTAAAAAGCTTTTTTTTAAGTGATTTATTAGGAAAACTTTCCTAATGGATTCTTTTTTTATCTTTGGAAATGGAGACCGGAATTCCTTTATAGGTTGAAAACATATAGGAGAAGGGTTGTTTTCCTATTTCCTATTCACATAATGTCTACCTTCCCTGAGATAAATTAATATGGAAAGACTATACTTTTAGGGATCACTTCTATAGTGCATAACTAGAGAAATTAATATAGAAATGCACTGGTTTTTAAACATGAAAATTACAGTACTGTATTCATTTCATCTGTTGTTCTTCCAGTTGCCACTGGGTGGTGGTAAAAGTGCATATAGTGTCAATAACAATAAGCTTAAGTGTCAAAGACAATATGCTTTTCTTTCCTTCCTGCTCCCTGGTTCCCCCCCCCCCCCCCGATTTTGTCCTTTGGCAGCATTGCCATTATGAAACTAAAGGAAAACAGCATCTTCCCTGTGACCAGGGTTACACTTTTCTCCTTGCCTGTGATAATGAAGTTCCCCGTCAGGGACTTGAATGTGCAGCCAATCTCTGCAGAAAGCAGTTTTGCCAGCCCAGTGCTTGGGGTTTTGCTCACCATAGAGCTGGCAAAGCTCCTTGTGCTGTGGTTCCTGGCAACCAGCTGGCTGTTGGGGGCTTCAGAAGCGCCTTGCAAGGGACTTTGACAAGTGGGCAGAACAACCCACCTATAATTTATCTGATTACATCGGTTTATTGGCCGGTGGGTTGTCTCACTCCCCTGCCAAAGTTGGTCCAAGTGGGTGGGGACAGATAATGATCTGGCCCACCAGACCAAAAGTGTTCCCCACCCCTGTTCTAGTTCCTCAGTCAGAGAAGCGTCCCACATGATGCTTTCTAAATGTTCTGGTTTTTCTCATCCATTGCCTCATACCAAGTCCCAACTTTTCGAAGTTTGGATTGAAAATACAGGAGTTAGATAGATAAGGGGCTATTGAGATGAAACACATGGAACATTCCAGTGCCTCCACATTAATTAATAAATCAGTGATGGTGGTGGTTGTTTTATTTGATGTGCATTTTTTTCTTTTTGTGTACATATGTTGGCTGCAGCTATCTAGATTACAAAGCTGGCCAATGCAGCAGCTTCTCAGTCTCTTCCTGTAGTGGAGGTAGGGGCAGGCTTTTCCTCCCACCCAAATATTGCAAGGAACATGCTTCTCTCTCTCTCTCTCTCTCTCTCTCTCTCTCTCTCTCTCTCTGTGTGTGTGTGTGTGTGTGTATAACATAAAAATGATTTATAGTAACATGGAGATAAAGCTCAGTGTGGACAAAATTAAATATATGTACCATCCTTAGGTAGAAAATAGTAACATGCTGCATTTTATAATTGTTATAATGGTCCAACTGACAGGCCTACGTTGCATTTTACCCATTTACTTACGAGAGTGTCAGTTCTTCACTAATACAGTTTCTTTCCTCTGATCCTTAGAGTCACCAGATGCAGAAATTGCTATGGAGATAGCAACAGCAGAACAGCATGTCCCCGAAGCTGTGTATGATTGTGTTATTTGTGGACAGAGCGGCCCTTCCACTGAGGAGCGACCGGCTGGATTAGTTGTGCTCTTACAGGCCTCTTCAGGTAGGACTGAAGAAGCAGCTTTCTGAGTTGGAAGAAGATAGGTAGATATCTGAGAATATTTTAACGGCAGCTAACAAGGAGCTGCAAGAAAAGTGTACATACGGCCATCTCACATGGTTATATTCTTGAGCTTTTTGTTGTATAAAACCAAAGCGAGGAACCTTTTTCTCCCTGGGGGTTGTGTGCCCCATCATGGCAACCTCCACATGCCCCTTATGGACAGGGTCAGAGACACAGGTGGGTGGGGCGACAGACATGATTCTTACCTTTGCACTGTATGCTGCGTTCTAGACCATGCAGAAGCCAGAGGTTTCTATCCATGCACACCCTCTCCATCTGCTATCCAGGAAAGCAAGGTGCATTATCACACTTTGCAAACACATTTCTGCCAGCAAAATCACTGGTTAGGAAGGCATGGACCTAGCCAGGCAAGAGTGCATGTCCTGCTGGGAGAATATGGTGTGGATGTGATCTATGGCTAAAAAGTAGAGGGGGAAGGATTCCCGCCGTCTCCCAATTAAAGGCTGCTGGCCCCTCCCCTCAGCCGACCGGATTGGTCAGCCTCTGGGGAGAAGCGCCGGGAATCTGGCCAATCGCGCAGGGGCTGTGTATCAGCCCCTGCGCACATACTCGGGTCGTGATGCCCGCAACGCCACCTCCTGCCTATAGGCGGAAGTGGCTTTGAGCTTTGTTTCCTGCTCTGCTGATGATGACATTATTTCTCTTTCTCTCTGCAGTTTTGGGGCAATGCCGCAATACTACTGAGCCCAAGAAGCTGCCAACCTCTGAAAAGGAGCAGATTTATCCTTGGGATACCTGTGCGGCAGTGTACGAAGCCCGCCTCGCCACTTTACAGCACTTCTTTAAAGATGTAAGTTTTCCGCAGCAGTATGTTGCGACGGTGTTTTGCTTCTTACGCTTCGTTTAAATATTTAGCTATATTAACTGCTATAATTTTTCTTACGACTTCGTTGAATTCAAATAGCAACTACGAATTCCTTCAAATGATCTCTGTGAGGGTTCCACGGGGATTAGCGTCTGCGAGAACCTGTGTCTCTGATTGTGCACACTGTTCAGTTTAGGACATGTATGTTAAAATGCTTGCTCTGCAGTGAAAATAGTTGTTTATCAGTGTCATAATTAGGACTGTGGCAAACCAGCAGTTTTAAGGGCATTTTGTCTCCCAGAAGAGGAGTGTAGTTTGAAAGAGAGAGAGGGCACTTCTTTATGGCAGTGATTTCTCCTCCTCCTCCTCCTCCTCCTCCTCCTCCTCCTCCTCTTCTCCTCCTCCTTCCAAAAAACAAAACCCTGTTTAAAAACTATTGACTCTGGTACTGGGATCAGCAATGATGGAACAGAGCCCTGACCTTCATCACATTTCCTCCTAAGAATGCCTCTTGAACTATACAAGCAGGTTTGCACAAAAAAAGGAGAGAGGAGTACACTATTGTCCTGGCAAACTGTTTCAGGGCCCTGTAGTTGTAGTTCAGGGGAAAAAATATTGAAATTGCTCCGCATAATTTATCACCTACAAATGGAATGGTGAATTTGGCCGGATCCTGATTACAACTCCTTGTTTGTGAAATGAGTATACAACTGAAGGAATTTTTTAAAATGTTTGGAGTGGTGCACTAAGAAATCAGGTGTCATTTTCTGCTTCACTTTGTTGCCATGTCTTCTACCTCTCATTTACATTGTTTGCTGAAAGGAGCAAAGCCACATGCAATAACATTTCCTTCTGTAGAGGGGAAACAAAATAATTTCACATCCTTATACCCTTTCCTTTGAGCAATTGGGAGGCACTAAACATGGCTTTTCAACGACTAGCATGTAGACCTTGTTACTACATCTAGTTAAAATATTCCCATAAAACCAGAATTTACTTAAATTGTAATCTAAAAGCATTGCTTCCTTTCTAGCCAACTGATGAATGAATAGTTTGGGGTGGATGCATAACCCACTGCACACAAAAGAACATTTTCATCCCTTTCAAACGTTTTAGTCATTTTTATTGTTTAGTTAAAAATGCATTTGATTGTGTGAAAAGATCCGAAGTGCCTTGGTACCTATTAGCAGAGCACTTTATTAGCAATTCTAGACCTTTCTGAAATGCAGCATTTGTGCACTGGGAATCCTCCCACTTAGGAAACTGAATTACTCTTTGATTTTTTTTAAAAAAAGTATAGTCCAACTCAGATATTACTTGGATCAAATGTTTTTGCTTTCTTTCAGCTTTCCAGATCATTATTGTGCTAAAATGGTCACAGTAGGAAATAATTAATCCTTAAATTTCTTTTGGCACAGAAACAGAAACCTCTGTTAAAGCCCTTGAATAGTTTGTTCACCTCAGCTAAGGAATAGCGGAACAAATCCTGTTTTTCTAAAGTTACTTTTTCCAATTTTTTAAACACACACACGGCTTTTATTCAGCTGGACCTCAATGGAGCTCATTTCCAGCAACTTTCAGGTGTGCGCCATTGCCATTCTAAGAGAACAAGGGAGAAGTTCATGTCACCTCTTTTTCTAGAATAATAGTACTGTGTATAATAATAATAATAATAATAATAATAATAATAATAATAGGAAAAACCAGCAGCAGTTCACATCTATGATACTTAACAATCAATTCGTTCATTTTAAACTAAACATAAATTCATATGAGCCCTCCATATGTCCAAATAGGTATCCTCATGAAACTGATATCTGTAATAAATATGTTCAAATGTAGCCAGGTAGTATGGTCCACAGACCATCAAATCCTTCCAGGCTTATTTGCGATTTAGGTGAGAAGTATAAAATTTTAACCTACTTTATAAATTCTTTAGAAAATCTACATTTGTCCAAAGTAGCAAACATAAACTGCTTTGGTGGTATCCTAGCATCTGCTGAGAATCACCTTTCAGGTGAGTGCTAACAGGACCCTTTCAGCATCTAAGGAAATAAGTGCAACTGGATCAGTTCTAAGACTGTTTAAAGCAGCCAGTTGGGTCGCCAGTCTTGGGTGATGAGCTCCCTGTCTATGCTGAATAAAACTTGCTTGATTCACATGCAGTACGGTTAATACCACTGCCTGAACTCTTATTAGCCAGAATCTCTGTTCATACCCTAACATCTGTCCAATTAAAGAAATTGGCCTATAACTTTCAAAAATTGTCATGGTCTTTACCAGGCTTAGATGTAACAGAAATATATGCATCATACATTGGAAGTTGAACAGGAACCTTATTCGAAGACCTTTTGATAAACACATAGATGATTAGGAATCAAAAACCTTCCTTTCTTGTAGAATTCCATAGGGAAGGTGTCTGGCCCTGGCTTCTTCCTGGTCTTCACTTCTATGTTTAAATTAAACAACTATTTACATGTAATTTATTTTAATTGTGATTAATTTACATTTTAATTGATGGTGGAAATATATATGTTTTGTTTTTTTACACCCCCCCCCTTTTTAAAAAGAGTTCCTGTCTGCAATCGGTATCAATTGGCTGGGAAGGAGGCGTGTATGTACAAACCTGTGGCCACACGTTACACATAGATTGCCATAAATCCTACATGGAATCATTGCGGGTAAGTTAAAATGGAAATTTCCGGATATTGTGCTTTTTTACTCATTAAAAGTACTATAGGCTTTGCTGTTGACATCAATAGAATCCCAGTGATGCCTTTATGTACCACCTGGATTTTTAAAATAAGCTGCAAAATCCATCTTTTGAAATACAATGCAGTGCTTTATGCCCCCCTCACACACACCTCTCCCCACTTAAATATTCTCATCTATAATGCATTATGGTATTGGCCATGAAAAATACAAAAATAAGTTTTCAGTGCTGTACTATTTCATTGAAGTTGGATGGGCTCCACAGTACACTGCCTCTGTTGTGTTTGGTAACATTTGAATTTGCTGGTCTGCTATGTTAGAAACATCTGACTATGGTGTGCAGTGATGAGCTGTGCAGGTGAGGCAGCAATGGGGCTTGAATTACTGCTTCCCGGGCCTCATCTAACTGATTCAAATAAGATAGTTTCCATACAAAAGCTTATGGGAGGAAGTCAATGCGACACCATGGAGACTGGTACATCAGTGCAAACATTAGTTGAACCCGGTCCATAGTCTTTCAAGTGTTTTGTTGAGGTTGTTACAGATACCTAGGATAGGAAAAGGATGATTCAGTTCTCTTTTCCTAGAGAAGCACTGTTGCCATGTCTACAGAGAATTGAATATTTGCTGCTATAATTTACAAGTAGAGAGTACTTATCATTAAGGACCCTTAAAAAAAAAGTCCACCCACCCACCCCCAAAATGCTCTTCCCTTAATATCCCTCTCCTGCTTGTTGGTTTTCTGCTGCAAATGGACCTTGCACTGGCATTAAAAGGCAAACACAAAGCTGGGAATTCTGTGTTTGCATTACAGTGATGAAAAGGTTGTCTGAATAATTAGAAGTCTTTAACATTAAGCATTTATTCGTTAAATTGGTTGGTTACAAAAATAACTACACTTTAACTTGTAGCTGAGCAATTGTTCTTTTATTTCTGGCCTTGCTGTTGTCACTAGAACTTAGCATTGTCGCTTCACGAATTCATTTGTATTTTTATTTCCTTTAGAACGACCAGGTTCTCCAGGGCTTTTCAGTGGACAAAGGAGAATTTACTTGTCCTCTGTGCAGGCAGTTTGCTAACAGCGTTCTTCCATGTTATCCTGGCAACAGTGTGGAGAGGAGCCTTTGGCAATGTCACAGTAACAAGAATATGCAAGATCTCATAAAGGAGGTGGAAGATCTTCAAGAGCAGCTGGGAACTTTCCCAGTAAGCATCAGTGTAAGGCAGAAAGATCCTTGTTAATTTGTCTCCATCTTTCAACATTCCTTTTCATTCTCTCTTTCTCTCTCCTTCCCCAAACTCATTTGTGCTTTATAGAATTTTAAAGCTGAATATCCTCTCCCATCTCTCTGTTAAGCACTTAAGAGCTTAAATAACGTTAACATTTTAACAGTTAAGCTCTGTTACATCACCTTTAAAATAGGATATGATTATGTGAGCGTTTTGCTCCTGCATTTCAGTCTATGTATTTATTGGTCATTAAAAGTCATTCTTTGCAGCTTCTCATCTTATGCAGAACTGAATTGTATTACATGGAACTCATAATTTCTTTATGATTCAAAGCATCAATCACTTGTAACTAGAAACCATTTGAAGTGTGTCAGTCAAGAGAGCAGATTATTCCTTTTACTAGGACTTTTATGCATTTTGAAGTTTCACAGTGACATTCAAAAAGGAGCAGTTAAAATTATAAGTTTTACTGTCCTCCAGCCTTAGTTATAGATAAGTTAAAATAGTACTTTTTCTTGAGATGTATTAGTGCTTTAAAATTCTGTGTTCATATTGACTTATTCCAATGTATGCCTAGTTGAATATGTTTATTATAAAATGGATATGGTGCCTTTGAGGGCAAACTCCTTCAAGGTGGATTACAATAAAACATAGAAATAATTGTACCATTTTAAGAGTGCTTCGTCCATCACCATAACTGTTTAGATTTAGTTTCATTCTGTAGAATTCAGTATTTCAGCTGTTGATGTATGACTGTTACATAATTCGTAAAAGTAATTCTTAACTTTCCGAGGGTGTCTTTAATTCTGGAATCACCCCTTACTGTAGCTAAGTGAAGTCAGCCATCTTTCTTTTTTTACAGTCAGAAACCAATTTAAGTAAAGAAATGGAGTCTGTGATGAAGGATATCAAAAGTACTACCCAGAAGAAATATACTGACTATAGCAAGACTCCTGGATCACCAGACAATGACTTTCTTTTCATGTATTCTGTAGCCAGGTAGGTACGACTTCTGTTTTACAGTCCCTTCCTGTTTTTCAACTACTTGTTACCTCTTTGGTTAAATAAACTGCATGCTTGCTATTTTTCCTGTATCGTGGCAAAGCTCCCTTGACTAACTGGGTTTTGAAGAGGACTCTTAACAGCGTCATGCATAGGGCCAGAGGTTCTTCATAACTAGTGTTACACCCATTTCCCTTGAGAGTCTGAATGTTTGCGCTTGAGCAGATTTTTTCCATTCTCTTCAGGACTCAAATACACATATATTCCACTTTTCCTTGGAGTGAAAGCAGGGTGCCGTCCTGTGTTTTAGGGCTCAGGGTTTGATTGCAGCTTCTATGTTGCAAAAAGGTGAAGGACGTCTGTGCGTGGAGTGCAGTCCGTATACATTGAAGCAAGTGGTTTTTACAGCTCTCAATTCTGCTTTATTACCTATATCCACAAGTGTTGCTTGCAGATTCTATTTCATTAGTCTCTCTTCCTTCTAATCTTTTGTGCATTAACATTAAAAACCTTGACTATGGGGGCATGCATGAACATGTGCACACATAAACATGATAATGTAATTTGGATAGTGGGATGTTTGGATTTTTAATGTAAGGCAGTGGAGAGTGCTTAACTACTTTAGACCTGTAACTTTCAATTTATTGCTTAAGGTAATACAGGCGCTTCTTACAAGATATTTTGTACTTAGTTCTAGGGCAAGAGTCTGGAAACTTTTTTGGTTCCTTGGGCAAGATCCTTATTAGGAGTTGCCTTGCAGGACAAATTTGAAACTTAAAAAGAGCAGGGAAAGGGCTGGAATCTCTGTTTATCAGCCTATGCAGAATTAAACTCTGTCCTCCTGTCCTTCAGCTGTGACATCATCCATGGGCATACTGGCTGGCCTGTATTTATCTTCAGGTTCCCCATCCTTGTTGTAGGAACAGAGCAGTTCTGGAAATGAGGGTAGTGGAAGACATCCCTGAGCCCAAGCCCAAATGGGTATATTTGTGTTGCATATGGACCAAAGTGAACAAAGACTGCAGTTTTTGTAGAGTTGAGATGAGAGCTGTTTGTAAACTGTTCCACACTCATCAGTAGGAATACTTGAAACTTAAATTGCTGACTCCATGAGATATATATTTCTAATACTTCCTAATCAATACACCGGGAAGAACTTTTTAAAAAAAGAATTCCCATTGATAAGACTTTCAGAAGCTTTCATTGCAGAAAGTTGAAAACGTGAGGTCAGCCCTCTTGACTGCGGTTTCCCTTCCGCCATCTTGAAAGTGTTTAAAATGTGGGAAGGAGAGTAGCTGACACGTCAGAGTGCTGATTATGGTGGAAAGGTTTCCCCAGATTTTCATTTTGTTTATAACTTAGTCTATTTTCTGTAAAACCATGCAAGCAACTAGTTCAGCCTGTAAACCAACCTACTGATTACCATTAGTATTCCAATTCCTTGTTTTGTTACAGAGATACTATCACTTCCAGATTTCTTCCGGTGCCCCCACCATCCATGCTATTGCCTACCTCTTCCTCCCCCCATAATAAGCTCTTTCTAGTTTGTCTGTTTTGAATTAAGTTGCTATTGTACACATGTACTCATTCACCTTCGATAATTTAATCATTCGTCTGCAAGCTTCTCTTGACCTAGTGTTCCCCCAAACCAACAGTACACATCACCAGCTGCTTTACAAGTCAGTGGAGATGCCCCAAGGCATCATCCACCCCCATCTCATTATTTTTTTAGCATAATATATCAAAATTATTGGTGCATGTGGGTCTTTCAAGAGAAGTTTGTGCAGCATTTTCTTGAACCTTCAGAAATCCAGTGAAGCTATGAAGAACAGTGATTCCTCCCCCCCGCCCCCAAGATTGATGAATGTTTTATACCCTGACCTTTATTAAAAAAAGGAACTGAAAGTGGTTGGAAAATGCATCCTGCAGTCCTCAAACCTCTTGCCTCTTACTCGTAAGCGGGCATTTTTGTTAAGCAGAGAATTTCAGGACTCTGGCTTTCATCAGTGGACTTTAGAGGTCATTAAAGGTCATACGATGCAACCCTTTGCAGAGAAGAAAAAATTACTGTACCGAACCAGTCTTAATCAATGTTAGTTGAGAGTAAGATCTTGCTGAAGTAGCTTTGAAAAGAGCATTTTTAATTTGCTTCCTAAGTTGGCAACTTAAAAGTAAAAAAAAAAAAAGGTAAAGGACTCCTGACAGCTAAGTCCAGTCGTGAACGACTCTGGGGTTGCAGCGCTCATCTCGCTTTACTGGCCGAGGGAGCCGACATTTGTCCACAGGCAGTTTTTCCGGGTCATGTGGCCAGCATGACTAAGCCGCTTCTGGTGAACCAGAGCAGCGCACGGAAACGCCGTTTACCTTCCTGCCGGAGCAGTACCTATTTATCTACTTGCACTTTGATGTGCTTTTGAACTGCTACGCTGGCAGGAGCTGGGACTGAGCAACAGGAGCTCACTCCGTAGCAGGGATTCGAACCACCGACCTTCCAATCAGCAAGCCCTAGGCTCAGTGGTTTAGACTACAGCACCACTCACGTCCCTAACTTAAAAGTACATTGATTTTTTGAAAAGAAAAGAAAAACCTGCGTAAGTTTGTGCCAGGGACTAGTGGGGATGTCTCCCTTGAACCATTTTTCTCATATCATATCACATGCAGGTTTTGATTCTCCCAACATTATAGGACCAGCTTCAGGTTTTAGCTGGACAAGATAGCTAACTTTGGGCCTGAGCCCTTTTACTCCCATGTTGTTGTTGTTCAGTCGTTCAGTCGTGTCCGACTCTTCGTGACCCCATGGACCAGAGCACGCCAGGCACGCCTGTCCTTCACTGCCTCCCGCAATTTGGCCAAACTCATGTTAGTAGCTTCGAGAACACTGTCCAACCATCTCATCCTCTGTCGTCCCCTTCTCCTTGTGCCCTCCCATCTTTCCCAATATCAGGGTCTTTTCTAGGGAGTCTTCTCTTCTCATGAGGTGGCCAAAGTACTGGAGCCTCAACTTCAGGATCTGTCCTTCCAGTGAGCACTCATTACTCCCATAGCAGGAGTCTAGTGGCCAGAAGTCCGTGAATGAGCCAGTATCTGAAACTATGGTTTGGATCTGACTTGTTCTTGCTAAACAGAGTTTAAACAAACCAAGTTCCCTGTATTTGACTTAACCACTGCTGAAGCCCTAGAATTGGGGAAATCTGTTTAAAAGTGGAAGCAGTTGCTTCTGTTTACTGCCTAGTAGCAGCAAACTGAAAAAAAGAAAGGAGCATACAAGTCCGATACTCACTGCGGCTTGTTCACAAAACTACAAGTTTTTAGTAATAAATATTAGAGAACATGTGAACTAAACAGTTAAGCTTACAGTTATTGTTACATGCTGTTGTGAGAGTTTTCTGTCTACTCTGGTCATTCAGATACATATCAAAAGAACATCTTCCTCTAACTCTCAAACACCTTTTTGGGGAAATCCTGTGTGATTCATAATAGAGATAATCAACATCATTTCATTTATATATATATTTTAAAAAGCCTGCTAAGTGTGGGTAGCTTTAAAAGAAATAGTCTTCACATAACATTGATTGTGACCCTTTGAATTCGGCCATGTGTTTCTCATTACAAACATATTTCAAGTTTATTTATATAATTGTCATTCCGTAAGCTTTTCAACAGTATTTTAAGAAATGTAACGTTAACAAAAATGAGGCTTGATTCCATCCTGTCCCCAAGCGTTTCTCAAGGAGGGTACAGGCAGACATGAATGCTTGACAGGAATCTAGTTATGTAATTGCTGGCAGAGACTACAATAAGAGAACCCTTTTGTGCTGTGTTCCCTGCATGTGAATGGATCACTGCAGGGGAAACAATGTGTTTGAGGGAAATGTTTGCCCTGCTCTCATGTGGGATCACTTTCAGGCATTTGAGGGTTCAGATAGAAGTCATGCTTAAATCATTGAGAAAGAGAGAGAGAGAGAGAGAATTCAGACAGGCTTTTGTGAGGTCTGAATATTCTATCAGGGGAAAAGTGTCCAGTAAAGCTCAGGAGCCATATGGAGGAGAATGTTTGAAAGCACATCCAAAATGAATTTACTTGTATTAGACTAAGTCAGGGGCGTCCAAGTTTCAAGAGTCTGTGATCTACTCACAGTATTAAAAAAAACTGGCAGTGATCTACCCATTGTCAGAGTTGTTGAGCTTGAGGACTTGTGTCCTTGCTGCAATGAAGACTAAACCCTTTGGAAGTGAGTGACTTTCAATGGCTGTAGAGCGAGACACGCAATTTCAGTAGCCACCTCCTCCATATCTGCAGAAGGCATTTTTGCTGCGTTGAGTATGTCTTGTTCATTTAGAGCAATCCTTGAAGTTGTCTTGGGTGTTAGTGTCTGTTTTTACACTGGACACGAATGTTTTGCTGAGAAGCAAAGGTGAGAAACCTTTGATATCTGACAAAATGGATTGCTTAAAAGATTTCCAATAACGGTTAAGCAAATATTTTTCGTACAGTAAGTGCAGGCGATTTTACTCGAGGCAGTAAATTAGAAAAATTAAAAAGGTGTGCAAATAAACACGTGTCTCATTAATATTCCACAGTGAATTAACCTGTGATCTGTGTCCCCTGTTCTGTCCACTAATATGAAATTCGTGTCCCAGCTTCTTTGCTGGTAGCTTTTTAGAAGTTCAGCAAGCGCTGCAAATCGCCCGAAGAGTGGGAAATTCCCTTGTCACGTGGATGGCCTTATCAGCAGCAACCAGATGGAGCTCAGAGCCCAAACATTATCAATGTTAAATTGCTTTTTCCTGGAGTAGGGAGGATTAAAGCGTTCCTTCAAAAATTGGTGACATAAGCTGCAAACTTAGGGATATTAATATTTTGAAATGTTACTATTTTAGTAATGTGCTAATATATTTTAACAAACATTCTATAAAGAAAGTCATCTTCTGACTGATGCATCTGGAATCTTTGCAAAATATTTTGCTTTGAATGAAATACTTCCAGCTTCCCTGCATTCTTCTGATTAGCTATACTCAGTGTAATGCCGCAGTTTAGTGGCTAACACAGCACACCTAAGGGGGGTCTGTTAAAGTGACGAAACCTCTGCTCTCTCTCTCCTCCCTCTTATTCCTTCTCACTCTGGGAAGGAAATAACAATCAATTGAGCTGTTGGCTAGAAATTTAAAGCACTGAGAAAAATCAGGTATCTGCTGAGCTTCCTGAATAGCTCTGGAAAACCTAGGCAGCTTAAAATCAGGTGGCTCTGGAGAGACTTTTTCAAATACTGTCCTGCCCGTATTTCATGAGGAGGGTTCTGTGCGCATTTGAGGCTGAGACTTCTCCTAGTAATGCAATAGCTGGTGGCTGATGTCACAAATATATATTTACATAAATACGTTTGCAGTAGTCCCACTCATACTCCGTGGTAAGCTACTTTTGAAGAAGTGTGCATGCACACGAAAGCTCATACCAAGAACTAACTTAGTTGGTCTCTAAGGTGCTACTGGAAGGAATTTTTTAATTTTTTATTTTGTTTTGAATATTTGCATAGTTATTGTTGCATTATGCACTAGTGTATAGGACAAGAGACTCTTTCTACCAAATCTTCTGGTTGCAAAACATTAAGGGGGGGGCGGGAATAGAATAGATGCACCAGCCTTGATCAAAGTGAAGGGAAACGTACGGGGGCAGTTTCATTTCTTTAAAACCTCTGGATAATTTACATATAGCCTACTGTATTCTTTTTATTCAGGACCAACTTGGAACTTGAACTGGTTCACCGGGGAGGCAATCTGTGTCTAGGAGGTGCAAGCACAGCTGGGAAGAGATCGTGTTTACGTATGTATAAAGTTGTCTCAATGTAATTCAGATTGATTTTAATATTTATTTTTTATTAAATTTGTACACCGCCCTTCATTCAAAGATGATGGGGTGGTTCACAACATAAACATACAAAATGAGAACACAAGATACTCAGTAAAAAAACAAAACAATAATCCCCCTCCCACAAACACATTTAAAAGGCCATAAGAGTGTTAATCAGCTGAATGCCTGGTTGGGGAGAAATGTTTTCGCCTGGTGCCTAAATATATGTAATGAAGGCACCAGGTGAGTCTCTCTCTGGGGAGCGCACTCTATATTATGTTCACAGGATCCGGTTCACTTCATAAGAGGATATGAACCGATATGCCCTAAAGATCCATGTTGTCAACTCAAACTACATTGATGTGTGTGGCAATGTTTCTAATGTTATGGTGGACAGCGTATTAGACATCTTCATTGTTTAATTCATGTGGTTTATTTGGTACAGTCGCACCTTGGTTTTCGAACAGCTTAGTTCTCAAACGTTTGGCTCTCAAACACCGCAAACCCAGAAGTGACTGTTCTGGTTTGCGAACTAATTTTGGAAGCCGAATGTCCGGCGGGGCTTCCGCGGCTTCTGATTGGCAGCAGGAGCTTCCTGCAGCCAATCAGAAGCCGCGCTTTGGTTTCCAAACATTTTGGAAGTCGAACGGACTTCTATAACGGATTCCGTTCGACTTCCAAGGTACGGCTGTATTTGGGTTTGGTACAACCTAGGGCTGTATAGATTTACATCATGCATTGTATGTGTGGGGCTTAGCTGCATGCTTGTGAGGATTCCCATCTTGTGGGGAAGGGAGAAAGTTATGCATCATCTATTAACAGAAATATCCAACCAGGAGCTAGAAATATCAACTTCTTTTAGCCATTCCAGCTGGGTTAAAGCTAGAAAGGCTGGCAGAAGAAGAAATATAATTTGGTGCCACTAACTACAATACAAAGCAAAGTTGTCAGGGTGGGCTTCTTTGAAGATACCACACATGATGGTCCACTTCAGATATAATGCTAAACCATGGTTTGATACTGCATGTATGAACAAAAGTGAGCTTTAGGCTTGCACACTTATCCTCTTCCAATACAGCTGCAAGGAGATTGGAAGCATCGACTTCCTGGACCTCATTGTTACATCTGAACTGGTGGTTCTGGTTAGTTCAAACTATGGTTGCTGTAACAAGCCAGGATCATGAGCCATGGCTTGGTCCTGGCTTGTTCCAACAAACCACAATTTAAACTAACCAGAGTTTTGCCAGTTCTGCTATTTAAGGATAAAGATTTGCAAATAAACTCTGGCTTGGTTTTAAAAAGGAAATGGATGTTTTCAATCTCTTTGCAGCTGTGCCAGTTATGATCATTTGGTAGCTGTTTATCTCAAATATATATTTAAGTAATAGAATTGATAGGAAGCTTAATTTTGAATTTTTAAATGGGGGATTCTCTCTCTCTCTCTCTCTCTCTCACACACACACACACACACACACACACACAATTTGCTTTCTGCCTGTTTAGATTCAAAACTATGATGCACTTATTGTATTCATTGTGATAGGGCCAATTTGTTACACTCTCAACAAACATGCTTCTGTTCAAGTATAGCCCAATGAAAATCCTTGCAGATCTTTACTCCCATAGATCTTTCAGTCATTTTCTTGAATTTTGCGTAATGAGGTCTCTCTCTCTCTCTCTCTCTTTCTCTTTCCCTATCTCCCTTGTGATTGAGTACAGTGTTCTGCATGAGTCTTGTAACAATTGTAAAGTTTGTTGATTAGATATGGAATATGGTGTCCCAGGTGAGCTCTTACATCTGCTAGTGTCAGTGAAGATGTGGGAGCAAATAGGTCAAGTGCTGTTTTAGAAGATTGCGCTGTGGGGGCAGCTGTACACTGAGAAGTAAAATTAGGAATGATTAATGTAGCTGTTCATGACGTTGCCTTAGACAGGGTGACAAGAACAGTGAACTAAATCTAGCTATTTAAATGGCTCTTTTTAAAGGCCTGGAACTTCAGGTATGTTTTAGACATAGTACACAGCATGCTGGTACTCTAATACTGCATAATCTGCTGATCTTTATTGGTTTCAGGAATGCCAAAAAGAGTGACTATAATCTGCATTTTTGTCAGCTGTTACAGGAAAGCTTGCAATTGCTTTTTGAATTTTGCAAGTCTTCAAGCACAATCTTTTGCCCAATGTGGGGCTCAAACCCACAACTCTGAAATTAAGAGTCTCATTGTCTTCCAACAGAGCTATTTATAAATTTTCTATTAGTTTTGGGTGATATCCAACATTTGCCATACTTGAAGCTTGTTGAATTCAATGGACTTCAAAGGAAGTTATTGGCTGTTTCAGCTTCTGAAGCCTCAGCTTGTTCCTCCCTTTGCTAGGAGGAGCTATTTTATATCTGCTTGTTTTCTGCCCACTCCTACTCAAGCACCATCTTGAGGCCTGGGCTGCTTCCTCTGCAGCAATCATCACTCACACCAAAATCTAGTAAGCAGCCACATTTATCAGTTGGTCTTGTAGTGTTGGTATTACGAACATGAAATTCACCCAAGGAATCAGGAAGCTAGATTCAAAGACTTAGGTTGGGTAGGAATGTTATTATTGTTTTTTTAAAAAAGTAAAATGCTTCTAAATATGATAGGAAAATAAAGTACAACTTTAATCCAATATTAAAATGCATGTCAAAATAGGTAAGATTACAAACATCATAAGTAACAGATTGACATGTCTATTCATGTCAAAGCCAGATCAAAATCCTTATGTGACCAATAAATAGCAACAAATTAGGTTAAAGCTCATACATGTTTTAACCCTCTTGGTCAACTTTAGTGGTCAGAAGAAAATTATTAGTTGGTCATGGAAAATAGGCCTTACTAGGTTAGGTTTCTTTCAGTGATGTGGTGAGCTGGCCTGCAATGAATATAGTACAAAACATAATTATTACTGGTTCCTTACAAAGTTATAAATCTTAATATAGTAAAACAAGATAAGCCTCACCAATTATGTAAGCCATGGCCATGTGCAGTATTCTGATAATTTTGCCCAATCTGCAAATATGAATTACTGTAAATTTAGCTCAGTATTTTAAAGTGTTCGCCACTTATGTCTTTTGGGCTATTCCACAACATTCAGTGACAACATATACATGACTGTGCAGAAGTGATTGAGTGAGTGAGCTGGCGTAGAAGGGTCAAAAGATTCCATCCATCTTCTGTAACCAGCATAGGGACCAAATGGCCCATCAGCCCTCTTCTGCATCCAGCGTAGAAAGATAAGCAGTTGAAAGACGGAAGGATTTCTCTGGCCCTTCTCTGCCTGTAGAGGAGGGGGTGGGCAGATCCAGTGCTTAGTGTGGGCTTCTTTCCACTGAGCTATATAGTGCTAAACTGTGCTTTAGCTTTATGTATGAATGCCACCTCTGTGTCATGTGTGAATGTGCCATTAGGCTGGTGTCAGGGGTTTATTTATCATTGAAAAGGGGTTTACGTGTGATTTAGGCTTTACATACTTGGAACTTGGTGTGTAAGGGATTGGACTGCAAAAAAACAACAACCACAAATACAAAATTTGTAACCCAAGCTGTAATCCATGCATTCTTAAAGGTAAAGGGACCCCTGACCATTAGGTCCAGTCGTGTCCGACTCTGGGGTTGCGGCGCTCATCTTGCATTACTGGCCAAGGGAGCCGCCATACAGCTTCCAGGTCATGTGGCCAGCATGACTAAGCTGCTTCTGGCGAACCAGAGCAGCGCACGGAAATGCCATTTACCTTCCCGCCAGAGCGGTACCTATTTATCTACTTGCACTTTTGATGTGCTTTCGAACTGCTAGGTGGGCAGGAGCTGGGACCGAGCAACGGGAGCTCACCCCATCGCGGGGATTCAAACCACCGACCTTCTGATCAGCAAGCCCTAGGCTCTGTGGTTTAACCCACAGCGCCACCCATTCTTACTAGAGACTAAAGCCCACCTGCACTTAGTCAGACAAACTTTTTAGAAAGGATGACACTGTCAACATTTCTGTTTATACATCTTGCTTTCCAATGACCCATAGTACGGCCCAGATCAAATTAAACCATAGTTTAAAATGAACTGTGGTTTAATATGAATGAGCAGTGTGCTGGTGCTTGTTCTTAATATGTGGGGTTTTTTTGGGTGGGGTGGGGAGGGTTGACTGTGTCAGTAGAGTATCTTATAACTATTTTGGGGGTACTAATTTTCCTTTGGTCAATATCAGACTACCATCTGCACTGCTAAAGTATAGTGACTTTCTGCTCTGTATTGTGTATATATAATGCTGATATAAGTGAATGCTAAACACCATAACATTAGAGTAAGCAAAAAAAAATGTTTGCAGAGTAGAAACAAACAGCTAGCCATCTCTGATTTGTGAAAGCATAAATGGGTTTTTTTTGGGGGGGGGGGGACTATGAACACTGTTAAAGGTCCAGTTCTTATCCTTTTTCTTTGCTGCTGTGTTCCCATTAGGGGGCAATGTTAGTCTTTTTGTTTCTGCCCAGTGATAGAACAGCAGAACTAAATTCTAATATAGAGAATCATTTTTGTTTTTCAACAATTATAGAATATATAAATTTTCTCTAGAAGCAAGGTAACTTTGTCTTCAGTTTAGCTAGCTTTTGTGGTTGTTAATCTTAGAGTGTGACCTGAATAAAGCTAATTTAATACTGAAATGATCTTAGCGTGAATAAGATTGCATTTGCTAGGCCCAGAGAAGCAAATGTTTCTTTCTTTTGTTATGCTGCCAGGGGACCAAAATGCACCTGTGCAAATTCTTCACTATCTAAAAGAGAAAAGCTACAATTTACAGGGATAATGTACAAGTAAAGGGAATTTTGCAGAAGCAGCACTGGAATAAATAGAGACTGTACAGGAATGGCGCTGTTTGGTTGGCATCCACATTGTGAGGTGCCAGGATTTAATATCTCTCTGACTGAACAGTGCAATTCTATGCACATATATTCAGAAGTAAGCCCCGTTGAGTGCAATGGGAGCTGTTCCCAGGTAAATGTATCTAGGACTTCTGTCTCCATGTTTAAATTAACAGATATCATTCGTGGAAGTAGCTCTACTTAATTAAACTGAGAAAAGGCTTATTTGGACGACTTTGCTCTAGGTAGGAGTGGGAATGACCCTGGGGAGTCAAGCCATCAGTTTCACAGTACTGATCTAGAGGGACAGTGATCTGACTTAGGCAGTTCCCTGTGTTCCTATGATTTGGTGTTACATGCACAAGTCTCAGGCCCTCCCTACTTCCTCACCTTCTACACACAATTTTTACCTTACACCTGAATTTTCAGCAAACCAAAGCTTGCCTTTCCATCCATACCAAGGAAACTATGGTTTGTTCAAACCTTGGTTTTACCACATGCAATGCTTTTATTGTTGTTTGTGTGTAGGGATTTAATTTAGTGACCAACTAGGGGCACCTCTTCAGAGTTGAGAATTTCAATCCATTTTATAACAGCTGCCTGCAGAAACTCTGAAGCAGGGCTGGGCTTGTAGAGAGAGTTCCTGGATTGTCACTTACGTCATCAGACGCCAGAAATATGTTATAAAAAGAGTTCAGTAAAAAATAATCCCCGATATAGAAATAGAGAGCTAAAGTTTAGCAGGCAATAGAGTAATAAACATACTGACAAATGCAAAAACGGCAAACAATTACAGGACCCAACCCAGGACATGTAGTTGTGAAGATGCCTGCTTGGTCTTACCTCTGTTCCTTTATGCGCTAGGAATTGTCAGTTGCACTCCTCCTAAAATGCATAAATTTTGATACTATGCCTCCAGAAACTCAGTGGTCACCACGAATACATGGGGTGGCTAGGTCAAACCCCCTGCCCTGAGGTCATACTGATGCTTCCCCCCCCTTCTTCATTTTGGAAGATGCTATGAAGCTGACGAAGTTCCTCTTTCCTTAGGTCCTGATGAGCTAACTTATCTCCTGTCCTGTTTTATTCACCTGAAATAGGTGTATGTCCTGCCTAATGAAATGTATGGGTGCGTTCTGGTACATGAAGTTGGGACAACAGCATAAGCCCTCAGATGTCCAGTGAACTTTTTACTCCCTAAATAACTTTTAAAATAAGAGTATCTTGTCTCACTGCAGCTCTAGGTAGGCAACCTATGTTTGAGCAAACCACTGTTTCCTTGATTTGGATGAAAATGCAAGCTGCGGTTTGCTAAGGCCCTGGATGAAGGGAAGGTGCAGAAATTAAATCACATGGAAGGAGAGGGAGAAAATAGCGTACAACCCCCAAGCTCAAGCCTTTGGGGCACAGCACGTACTGTCAAACCATGGTTTAGTGTATACAACATGTAAGCCTTTACTGAACTCCTTTCTGCTAGCTAGTGCTTTCTGTTTCCATGACAACAACATGAATGGTATAAAGTGTGTATGTGTGTGTGTATAAATAAAACTAGGAAAGGGAATGTTTTTACTGCAGCTTCAATACATTTTTTCCAACTGAATTCAGTATTTTTTCCTCATAGGCTTCAAAATAGACATATGTAGGATAATACTGTCAGTATAAATAAATAAAAATGCCAGTCTTTTGCCAGGAAACTTGTTTTGCCCTCATTCACTGCATCTGATTCAGAAAACAGGTGACGGCAATCAGTTCCAATGTCATCTGCGCCTTCAATTATTTCCCAAACCCCAGGAACTAATTACAGCCCTCAAGCTCTGCTAAAATCAGCTGACATAAGCATGAGACTGTTTTGGCCTCCCAAGTGCCTATGAATAATTGTCTATTTGTAGAAAATAAATTAATTCCTCTTGTGATTTATATTTAAATGTGGTATCTCCTGGTCTGTTCAGCTGGTAGCCAGGGATAGAAGGACAGAAATGAGAGATAATAAATAAAAGAAAGTGTGATCAATAAGGGATTTATATTTTGCAAAGGAAATAGATTTTAAATACTTATTTGGGTGTGGAAATGGTAGATTGACTATGATCTGACTGTCAACTAAAATGATGGTATCATGAAATAATCAACAAAAATAAACTGCTCTTTGAAGGAATTAAAAATTGTGTAAAAATGTGTATTTTGCCATTATAGATTCAGTTGTGAAGAAGCATACAAAAAGAAATTCCAAAGATAGCAGGGGATCCCATAACATGGGGCAACTAACGATCATGCCTGTACTTTGGCAGCCTGGCTTGAATAGAAGAGAGCAATTATGAGTTGTAGATTTCCTTATCTAGATTAATTTTGCAGTATTCTTCTCTCATCAGTCTGGTTCTGTAGATCTAGACAAGATCTAAGACTCGGCAGTCGTGTAATTTATGAAATGTCTCATTTTAAACTGGCTCATTTGGTTACAAATGATCCCCAAGGGGAAATAAACTGTTCTCTGCACCAAAATACAGCCACCTCTGTATTAGGTACCAGATTAGGTATATATACACCAAGAAAAGTGGTGTGTGACATTCTGTTGCATTTCTCATACTTTATTATTGGTTGCATTTTTATGACTGTATGGCTTTATTCAGTGTTACTTATAAAGAGAGAGTGCTTAAGACTCCATCCGAAAGAGAACCCCACACACAGATAATAGAATTTGCCTCTTGAATGGATATAGAAATGGTGATTTGCTGTGTAATGACAGTCCTCTAGAGAAGGTGTAGCTCTAGCCCTTATTAAGCCACTGTATCTCACCTGCAGAAACCTTTGGGAAGCTGCTGAACACCATGGTTCAGCCTCATTTCCTTTCCTTGCATGCAGGTGGCTCGAGCAATTACAATGTAAAACTTTCGATTTATTATATTTCTATCCTGCCCCATTTCTCCAAAGAGCTCAGGGCGGCTTACATAGCGCTCGGCCCATTTTTATCTTTGCATCATCCTGTGAGGTATATTAAGTTTAAGAGATGGTGACTTGTCTGAGGTCGTCCAGTAAATTGCTTGGCTCATGCAGGATATGAATTCGGGTCTTCCCGTTCTAAATCCACCACACTATCTATCACATGGCTCTTGGTGCATGCTAAAGCCAGCTATAGAGGATTAGGTTGTCAAATATTAACAGCTGGTAATGAGTTAGAGAGCCACAGTAATCTAGAAAATGAAACAATTGGTTGCAAAGAACTATGAAATATTTTAATTTCATTCAACCAAATAATTAACTCATTAGTTGTTTCCCTTTATCCATTCAGATCAACTGTTTCATGTGTTGGCTATGCACATGCGACTCTACAGCATTGATTCTGCTTACAACCCATGGAAGAAACTAACCCAATTGATGGAGAATGATGAGACTTTGCAGTAAGTACAGTTCTATAGACCAATTTCTCTGTAACGTTTTAACCTTGTGAGGCACCAAGTGGAGCAGTGTATCTCTGCTGTCCATACCGTTTTAAGGGACTGAATTTGCTGCAGTGTTAGAAACACAGAGCTCACTTCACCTACCCTATCCAAAGACCTTTTATACCCAAACAATTACTCCATCCATTTTTTCAACTAGTAAAGATTTGGAGACCATATTAATTTTTTAAGCCATGCATTTATTCATGTTTACTTTCTCTTCTCTTTAAAACTGCACTATGCAGCAAAATCCTATGCATTTTGCTCAGAAGGAAAGTCCCTTTATGCTCAATGGGGTTTCAGAGTGTGAGTGTGTGTGAGAGAGAGAAGAGAGAGAGAGAGAGAGAGAGAGAGAGACGCAAACACACACATAGGGTAACTAATTTGTCAGTATCTTGGAATATAATACAGTTTATAGTTACAGATTGTTTATGCCCGCAGCATGGTGCAGTTTGATGCTCTTTTCAATAATTTTGCTTTATCACTCTCAGACTTTACATTAGGTTGCTTTTTTATTAACTGCTTCTGTAGCAGTGTTTTGGGAAGCCACACTTATCAGCCTTCCTCATATGCGTTGAAGGGATTAGCAGGGTGGTTCATTTCCATATTCCAAACAGACTTTATAAAAGACAGTTTTCAGTGTCACGGTGAACAAGTTGCTTAGGCTTTTAATAAATGACAGAGCAATTTTTTAAAGAGCTTAATGTGCTCTGGTGCTTGACGTAAACTAAAGGAGCTTATCTCTTGGCATTTTTTATATCATTTCACTTTTTCCGTTCTAGCAAAATGAATATATTTAGTCAGATGTTTCACTTGCTCCTGCAAGCCTTCCCTATTTCTGTAATGTTGCCAGGCATCCTATAAACCATATAAATTTAAAGGTTTGATTGTGCAAACATAATTATTTGACCTGCATCCTATAAAACAAAATTATTGCTATCACTCTATTCCACTTGAAAATTGAGCATACGTTTTAAAAGTTATTTGTATAAAAAATGATTCAATATACTTGTTGTATGTTTATTAATGTATTGAAATGCATCGGGAACGGTCCTGAATTCTCCAAAAGCAAAGTAAGATTGCAACAATTAAATACGGCATCTTGGGGCAGTTTTATTAATTCACTAAATAATTGGGCAGAACATTTTATAATAATTGACCTGCATATTACACCATTGCATCTCTGGTTCTATATTGGATAGACAGACATGTTCAGGTGATCTTGAATGTAAAAGTTACGCAAGAGTGAGCTCCATTCTCCATTGCTCTCTCTATCTCCCTCCACGAGCTTGAAGGTGAACTTTCAATGGGTATTTGAACACCCAATTTTTGGTTTTAAAACATAGACTTCTGCTTCCACAAATATAGTGTGTCCAAATATGTTTACAGTCTAACAGTATCACTTCCAGAAACTTGCATAAATTCCTAAGGAAATGGGGTCATTGTGCCAAATATAATTATTTCCATAATTTCCAGGACGTGCAGTGAGGAACAGCCAGAAGTCCCAGTACTTTATAGAGATGCCTCGTCCCTTTTGCTCATCCAGATTTTAACAATGCCGCAGCCACTGCGCAAAGGTATGTTACGAAAAAGGTCTCGCCGTGTTTCCCTTGTCGGTGGCTTTTAAAGCAGCACAGCAAATAGACCTGGTCTGCTGTGTGTGCTCAAATAATGACTTTGCCTTATCTCCAGAAGTTGGCATGAAACAGAAATTTTTGTTGTGGTTTTGACAGGCTTATCTGTGACTCCTGTCTTCTCACCTTTAGCAGACAACAGTACAGTAAAACCACAAGGCCCGGCAATGACTATTAAGTTCCTTGAGATAGGGGGGCGGGAGAGGTTGGGTCCTTTTGTTTGACCTTCATCCGTTTGCTGCAGTGGGGCTGCTTAATATTTCACATTGAACTGCGGGTGCCTAAGGGTGAAAGGGAACAATTCGTTTCAATTTAACTGCTCAAATTGTAGCAATTGTGTCACACCCGACAAAGATAATTGCTATAATACAGTATCTGTGACGGTTGCTGCATATATAAATCCGAGCATAAGTTACTGGAATCCCAAGATACTTTTGAAGCAGAAATGATTTATCACTGCTTATTTTGTCAGGTTTTAAAAACCATTAATTTTACTATTTAAAAAATACTAACCCAATTCCCCCCCTCCCCCCGTCAGTGATACAGGTACATTTTGATAAAAGTGTTACTATGGGCATTACAGAATAAAATTCCTCTCTTTAACAGTTTTATAATTTGTTGACATGGTATTGGCTTCATCTGTGGTATTTTTTATATCAGGGGTGTTCCATATAAAGGCATAATCAGCTACGAAAGCAGTCTTTTCACATATGGCTGCATGAGAGTAACACAGCTTTGTAATTAAAATTCCCAAGAAACCAGTTGTTTGGGCATTCTAACAGAACTGTGTCTTAAATCGGAAGAGAATTATAGGTTGTCTTTAGCTGCTTAAAGAATTTATTGGCAAGGTACAGACAGAAAGAATCTTTCTTACTTTAATGTGTGCCTAATAGCACATTTTATATGTGGCAGCAAAGCCAATTTTAACTATCACAGGTACAACATAGGTCTGTTGCTAGTCCTGGAAGACACATCTGACTGATATTTCTTGGGTCGTTTTATAACAGGGTTCCTCAACCTCGGCCCTCCAGCTGTTTTTGGGGACTACAACTCCCATGATCCCTAGCTAGCAAGACCAGTGGTCAGGGATGATGGGAATTGTAGTCTCAAAACATCTGGAGGGCCGAGGTTGAGAAAGCCTGTTTTATACCCTTCTCTTTTTTTGGAATGTACAGTGGTACCTCTGGTTACGTACTTAATTCGTTCCGGAGGTCCGTTCTTAACCTGAAACTGTTCTTAACCTGAAGCACCACTTTAGCTAATGGGGCCTCCTGCTGCCGCTGCACCGCCAAAGCACAATTTCTGATCTTATCCTGTAGCAAAGTTCTTAACCTGAAGCGTTATTTCTGGGTTAGCGGAGTCTGTAACCTGAAGCGTATGTAACCCGAGGTACCACTGTAATCTGTCAGGTGGTTATTTGAACAAAGCTCCTTTTTGTTTAAAAATACCTACATGGCATTCCTTGAGAAAATTAGCATTTAATAAGCAGTGTCCTAATAGCATCTCCTGCCCTTCAAGCAAGGCCATGGGAATTCTATTAACTAACTTATTTAACTGTTGAATGGCCTTGGCTATCTTTTTTCAATCCGGCATTGATTAAAGCAAAGTGAATGCCATTACACCATTCAGGCTGTTCATTCTGAAAGGAAAATTTGATCTGAATCCACCTCAAAAGAGAATACACAAATTAAGCCTTTGATTGTAGGAAAACATCATGTTAGAGGTCAGTGCAGTCAATAGTTTTATACATGGAGGGCTCAAAGAGTTAGAGGGTATAAGTTTTCTTTGCTGCATATGCATTCCGTGTGACCTAAAGGGTTAAGCACAGTTGTTAAGATGGGGGAAATGGGTGCATATTTAAAATGTAAAAAAGAAATTTTTGTGTGGTGATGCTGGTTAAACTAGATAATGATATTTGTTGCCCATTGAACTGCCATGTTCCCAAGGCTAACTTCTAAATTAATTATGGTTAACCTGGTGTCAGCTTGAGGTCTGCTTTGGACCTGTGTAGAAGAGAAAGCCACTGCCTTTTCAGCATGTACCTCCACCAGGGACGTCATTTTAAAGAACATAGAAGTTGCCACGTGGCTCTATTCAGCATTTAGTAAGACCAGTAAGGCTTTCCTTGGGAGTTCAGCTGTGGATCCCAGGGTTAAGAAACATTTTTGACACATTCGAAAGGATTCACAGGAGAATGAGACATTTTAGAAGACGGGATCTTTGAGAGAGAACGAAGAAACTTGCATGTGCTGAGTTTAAAAGAGGGTGGTTGTGATTCAATAATTGTGTGCAGCCTGGAGATCAGACTAATTTATTGATGGCTAGCATTAAAGTGTAAAGTACAGGAATAAGCACTCTTAAAAACATAAAGTCACAATTGTATGCAGTCACCCAGCTGTTACAAATAAAAGCACCTGTTCTCTGAATGTGGTTCCATGTACAGATGTGGCAACATTAAGCGATTGGATAATACCTGAAGTTCTGGTCCATGTTCGCCCATTGTGTTTACTTTCCATTGCAGAAACTTAAATGTACAGGTTCCCTGAGTTGTTCTGAAGTTGCTGGCTTTCATCCTTTTTTTTTCTTTTTGGGGGAGCAAATAAAGCTTTAGTGGAATATTGGCAGTCAATTTCCAGATTAACTATGAAATAGCCATTCTTTTACTTATTTTGCTTACTAGACAAGCTGCTTTCCCGAAGCTGTAGCCTTTCTGCAGATGACATTTAATGTGGTATTTAATGGCAGTCAGGCAGGATATGCTGAGTTGTAAAAAAAGTGGCTTTAGCTGAAAGTGAAAGCCTTCAGAGCATTGGTAAGGTTTGTGGAGTTCCTGAGGGATATATTGCAAAATACATTTCTCTACAAGGTTGTTTGTAGATCTGTACCACTGCAGTAAATGCTAGCCTTAAATTATTCAGCATGTTTCCTATTGCATTTACTTGCATTCCTGTTGCATGTACTATCAACACTCCTGATAAGGAAAATAAAACCCTTGTTCATTTTATTTTAAATATTGTTGCATTTAATCTCTGTTTGGGCACATTATTAAGTGCTCCAGTTAAAGCTGATAACTGGTTTGCAGTGAAAGGCCTTGTTTCCGTTTTCTTTCTTTAAACATGACCTCCTCATTTTGATAGTAGTTTTGAGACCTGTTAAATTGTCCAGTGCAGAAGCTATCATTTCTGAAAATGTACATATTCATTTAAATCCCATCTTATTCAGTTTGCTCAAAGTGGCTCACAGTCCGGAACCTAAAATCAGTAAAAACAAAGCAATAAAACCACACATAAAAATAAATAAAATGAACCATTACAGCTGCAATAAAACACTGATTCAGACCAGCAGGGATAAATGTAATACTTGCATCTTATAGGTTTTAATGTATTGGTGTATGTTTAGCTCCTTACAAAATATAACTTGATGCATTTCAAGTTTTGGATTGCTCCTTTGGGGGGGAAATACAAATTTGTAGAGTGTAGAATTGCTGTATACAAAACTGAGATCTAATTTAGAATGCTTGACTGACATTGTCTGTTTTCGTACTTTTGTAGAACACTTTACGTGCATCATAAAGGTGCTCTTCACATTGTTGTATATACAAGCTCTTGTCGCACTTTCGGTTAAATGCAGTGCTGAAGACAGGATGACGTGGATGAACTCAGGAGCTCTGAAAAAGGTGTGTTGGTTTATGAAAAGCTAAGTAGACTGCTAATGACGCAACTCTATATCCAGCTGAGCACATTTAAGCCCTGTTGGTCTCTTTGGAATACAGATGTGTGCAAATATTTTAATATTTTGTTGGAAGCCATCCAGAGTGGCTGGGGAAACCCAGCTAGATGGGTGGGGTATAATTATTATTATTATTATTATATAACCTTTATACTGCATTTTCTCCCAAGTGTTCAGATTTTTTCATCTCGATTGAAGGACAATGTCAGTCTACCAGGACACTGAGCTCCTCACTATCCCAGATCCGCTTTGGTGGTGATGAGCTTTTGAAATGTTTTCCAGCAAAGCATATTAAGTGTCAGGTTTCCTCTGCTTTAGATAGCTAACCAGGTATTTTGAGAACTTGTTTGCCTCTGCCTGGCTTCACCACCATGACAAGCACGCAGAGCACTGTGGAGACCAATCTTAGCAAGTTATTGAACCAACAGTGGTATTTTATGATGATTTACAAAGCATATCCAATACAGAGTTGAGCCCTTTGCCCTGCTCCTAGGTTTGTTTTTTTGTTTTTTGTTTTTACAAAGCCTTGATTATCCAGGTAGAACATTGAGGATTAAGGATTAGACAATTTGCCCTTATTTGGGTCATTTTAACTTGAAGAGAGCAGAAGTTAACTCCATTTTGGAACTTTCTTTGGAAGCCTCTACAATGGGTCTTTGGAGAGTGGGGCAAATCTGTTTCTCAACAGCTGAATGCTCACAGGTTGCAGAAGAGAGAATTCTTTCTCATCCACCCCAAGTTAAATGGTTGTCTGTCTAAAGCCATAACACTACCGGTATACGAGACTGATCAGACTATACAGGTGAAACTCGAAAAATTAGAATATCGTGGAAAGGTTCCTTTCTTTCAGTACTGTATATTCTGGCGTATAAGACTACTTTTTAATCCAGGAAAATCTTCTCAAAAGTCGGGGTGGAGAATCTGCGGTTGAGTATATCTCAAACTCTATATTTTAACTGGAAAAGTTGGGGGTCGTCTTATACGCCCAGTCGTCTTACACGCCGGAAAATACGGTAATTCAACTTAAAAGGTGAAACTAATATATGAAATGATGATTATGGCATACAGCTGATGAGAAGCCCAAATTCACAATTTCAACTTTGGGGTTTTCATCAGCTGTACGCCACAATCATCACAGTTATAACAAACAAAGACTTGACATATCTCGCTTTGCATGTCATGAGTCCATCTCATATATTAAACTCCAGTAGCTAATGAAAACAATTACATACATAAATGGACTTTCCACAATATTCTAGTTTTTCGAGTTTCACCTTTACGTATCCTTGAGTCTTCAGCTTCTACTTTGATTGGGGATCTGACCCTCAAAATAACGTTTCTGGTTGGGGATTCCATCCACCCATATAGGAACTCAGAATTTGATATCCTTTGAGTCAACATGGAACTGTCAACAATGGTCAACGAGAAACAGTGTTTAGAATTGCCCCTTCCTTTATTCCTAAAGTTAACTTGTCTTTTCACAGATCTGAAGGGATTGTGCTTCTCTCCTTTTGTTCCAATCCTTCTCACCCTAATGAGAAGAAATGGCACAATCAGGATGCATGAAAAGCTCTTTGCATCTGCATCATCAGAACTCTATGCTTGCTCTATTTTGGCATCACCAAGAATTAGGGCATTGGGCTGTGATATGTAGCCTTCAGCACTAATCTACCTCCACAACTTCTACGACTGCTACATCATGTACTATTATTACTGCAGGTTTTACATTACAGAAGCTGTCAGGATGTCATGAAATCCAAGTCACTTCTGTGTCATGTCCACGGTTTGTTTCTCTAAATGAGATAGACGTCTCTATTGTTATATACTGGATACAGTAAAATTGACGTCGATTCAACTACAGCCACTATGTTCTTTCACAGTCAATTTGATAGATAATAGCCTGCTATTATTTACCTTAAATAGCTTCCAATCTATTGTTTTATTCTAAAATCTTATCAAATTTGTTTTTGTTGTTGTTATTAAAAATAATCTTTATTGAGTTTTTAATCTGTTAAAGAGCATTCTGAAGGAAAGCCTTACGTTAGAGAAAAATGGAATAAAGATATGTAAAACAACTTTCACTATAACCTAAAGGAAAACTGTGTTGATGGAAATGGGGTGGCATTGGATGCCTTGAAAAAGTGAAATAACAGGGTAAATGGCCAGTGTTGGTTTTGTGATGGAAGGATCCTGGAGTATGGTAACTAAGGCGATTAAACAAACTTTTTGCAAATGGGTATGCTAAATAACCCAGTTACGAATTTTAGGGATGGGGATTTATTTTATGGCCTTCTGAAAGACATGCACTATCTGAAAAGTTAAGGTTATAGCAAATTAGAAGTATCTGGTTTGGCTTTAAATGTTTGTAACAGCAATATATTAAGGAAGTATAGTTCTCTAAATGATTTGCTAAGCTGCTTTAGTATATTCCCTTGTACTGTTTTATAATCCCTTTTTACATACGGTTCTATATTCATTTTCATTAACAACAACAACAACAACAACAACAGAATATGGAAACCCATATTGACATGGGTTTTCGTACGTGTATTTGAACTATTATTGGATTGGGGTGACAGCATTTGCTTATTTTTCTAATTGTCTAATTAATTTCTTCTTAATCACAGAGTATGTCAAATGCAAAAAAGTCTTGGGAAGTATTACTGAGTCACGTGATCAGTGAACTCTATAACGGAAAGATCTATGAGCAAGAGGAAACTGAAGACCTAGCCATGGTACAGTTTATATATTTTTTTGGTTTGTCAACCATAGCTCAATTTGACGGTTACTAAATTCATGAGGATGAAATCAGCATTAGTTTGCAAACCATTTGTAGCACTACTAAGTTTGCAAACTGTCAATAGAATTACCAAAGAGTGCCATTGATTCTTCAGAAGTTAAATCAATCAGGATTTTCTTCTTTTTCAAAACTCTAGGACAGCACAAGTGCTTGGTGCCCACACTCCATAGAGACTTATTTGCAGCAGTTCTGTCTGCCTTTCCTCAGGATTACCAGCCTTCTTCAGCACCATCTCTTTGGAGCAGAGCTACCTAGCTGTCAGGTACTATGAAAAACGGGTTCACTTAATCTGTTCTAATACCTTTGACATCACACTAAAAAAGCATCCTGTGTTATCTAGGAAATGCACTTGTATAGAGAAAATACTGCCAATATTTCCAAGATGCAAGATTAAACATGATCATTTTTGTGTGTGTGTCACAATGGCACAGTATGAATTTGCATCATGAAGTTGAATTTATGCCCTCAAGCTGACAACATTGTTCTTGGGGGCTTCCTCTCTTTTTTTGTATATCTGACGCATCTGGCTCTTCTTCCTTTTATGTTTTAACAGGAAGACGAAGAATTTACCGTGCTTGCTAACTGCCTGGGTTTGTTACCGCCATCTTTCCAATCATCAGAGTTCTCCAGTGCCTCTTGTCTTGACTGGCCTGTGCCAGCCTTTGACATCATATCCCAATGGTGCTCAGAATTGGTTTCATTTGCAGGCAAGCATCCAACCCAAGTAAAGGTAGGTAAAATTTAAAAATTTAAAAATATCTGCAGCTTAATACGGTACTCTGATTTCACTTTCAAGTTTAACCGTATTTAAAAATCATTTTTTAAAATCATTTGTTACAAAGTAACAGCACAGCAGGTTCCTTTTTAGCAAATTTTTGATCAGACTGTACTGCCAAATTGTTCTCTAGAACCTAATTATTTTTATAGATGGTTTAAACATATCATTTTAATTGAATTGGAAATGGCCACCATAAGCAAAAAGAATAACTTACCATAAACATTTTCTGGAAAGAAATATAAGGGTATTACAGGTGGACATACAGGAAACCGAAAGAGTGATTTCAGAAACTGAAAGGTGTGCAGAGATAATATCGTAATCTCTCTGATTTATTATAATTCTGAAAATTGGTGTGTTTGCCCGTCAGTTTCTCCTAATGTTTTGCTTATCTGGGAAGTTTTTGGAAAACTAAGATTTATGAAATTTAACATCTGTACTTCTGGAGAAACATTTTCACATTTCCCCCATTATCTCTTCCAGATTTTACTTATACAAGAAGCTAAATGGGACTTGCCACGTCTCCTACAACTGCCTGAAAATTATAATACCATTTTCCAATACTATCACAGAAAAAGTTGTTCAGTCTGTTCCAAAGTTCCTAAAGACCCCGCCGTTTGTCTAGTCTGTGGCACTTTTGTGTGTTTGAAAGGACTTTGCTGCAAGCAACAGAGCTACTGTGAATGTGTCTTGGTAAGAAACTAGTAATAAACATTACCTGTTTCCCAAAAGCGATTTGGAAAGGAAGTACGCCTAATAATGCTTCCACTTGGTTTTTGTGATCCTGGGATCTCTTGCAGATGACCTAGAGTGCACACGGAATGCCTCTTGCAAGGTTTCCCCATTCACATTAGTGGTTGTGTCCTATATTATATAAGTGAAGAGTTTTTTCTATGTGTGGCTCTCTGCAGAACTGCCCTACCCACTGAAATGAATGAAGCACCCCTGGCCATGCAGAAACTCTTGAGTAGGGAAGACTGTGGACCCAGGGGAAAGCTATGGGAGGAATGAAATGTTGCAACAAGAGAAGCATTTCAGCTTGCCAGATGGAATTATCCCCCATTTGTCCCCCTGTTTTGAAGGCTCTCCCAATCCCACCAGAGCCAGTTTTAAGGGACTCGGGGCGGGGGAGAGAGAGGGTGGAAACCCCATTGCGCAAGCGGAAGTCCATGTGTGAGTTTCTGCTGATGGGATTCATTAGGTGAATCCCAGCCTTTGTAAATCATTTGAGCTCATTTTTGTTATAGATTGATACAGATCATTGCATTTGTTATAAAGCCATTCACAAAGAACTCTTCCCTCTTTTCCAAAACGAAACCTCAGCACTCGCAAAATTGCGGTGCTGGAACAGGCATATTCCTCTTGATCAACGCATCCGTCATCATCATCATTCGTGGTCATCGTTTTTGCCTTTGGGGTTCCGTTTACCTGGATGCACATGGTGAAGAAGACAGAGATCTCAGGTCAGCTTTTTAAAATACGGGATAATTTGCACTGTTTTTAACATAGGGCTACCCCCCCTTTTGAACTGTTTTGTTCTTGTAACCAAGGTGTTTGGCAAATCAGGGGAAATAATTTCATATCATAATATCACACCTCCCCTTCAGAAGCTCCCAGGCCAAACAGCCAAGCTTTTAAAAGAGGTTTTAAAGAAAACGCGGGGGTTAAATAGGCTTTGGGGGCTAATATGAGGGCACCTCATATTAAGAAGAAAACTCACGTGTGGATGGTGCTGCATGTCCCTTTGTCTGAAAAAGGAAGATTTAAGCTATTCTCAGTGCCACCCTAACTGTAGTTGCTTGAGGCAGCATACCGTATTGGCCTGAATATACAGTAAGCCACACTTTCCCCCCCAAAAAAATTCCAGCCGCGAAAAGCTAAACTGCAGTTTAAATTCACGACCTTACAAAAACTGGCTTTTGCAATATCGCTGCTGAAACAGACATACAGTAAAACGGAACGGGTGTGAGTGCCTGTGGAATTTTAAGGGAGTGGATTTTTTTTCTTGGCATTTTCTCTCTCAACCCCCCTCCCCCAAATTTTAAAGGTTTGGCTTATATTCGGGCCAATATGGTAACTTAAGGGTGTCCGAAGGGGCAGCAATCAGGGTCCCTTACAGCGTCCCAAAGACTTGTTGGGGGGCAACTCTTGCGTCACGTAACGCAGGTGCTTAAGGTAGCAAATTGCATTGGGCTCCCACTGTTCAACCGATCTTAATTTTTATTTTATTCTTTCCCGCAGGCGTGGCAAGCCTCTCTATATATGTAAAGAAAGATACAAAGTCCTTGAACAGCAGTGGGTTTCGCACACCTTTGACCACATCAACAAAAGATGGGGGCCGCATTATAATGGTTTGTAGGTCACTAACCACCCTGCTGTAACATCACCCTTATTATCAGCGCTACCGGCATGAGCTTTAAGTGAATGGAAGTTCAGCCACTTCCCTGGGGAAGGTGTGAATCGGCACCTTTGTACGAAGCCCTGCATCATCCAGGTCCTGGTAATAAGACATGCAGTAATTAAAAACACAAAAAGCAATTAGTCCTCCTAATCTGAGTACGGAATCTAAATTCATTTGATAGTTGTTGCTGTATAATCCACTAATAAACAAGCACAAATTGTACTTTAAAAAAAATGCCACTAAATGGCGGATGAGCGTTTTGTTTTGCCCCGGGTTGGGGTTGTGTATGCTTGAGGCACTGTATATGTGTAGTACACGCCTGCTAAACATACTGCTCCCCCCCCTTTACCCTTCTTTGTGTTGCTTTAAGATTTTGATCGATAATGTATTTGTAAGTATACAAGAGCTGTAACACTTCTGATTTGTGAAATTGTATAGAAATTGGTCTAAAGGATTTTTAGAGAATATTTCACTTACTGCCGCGAAGCTGTGGAAATAAGCTTCAGGCAATACTGAAAACCTTACTCATTCTCAGGAATTTCATAGATATACTCCAGAGAGATTAGTGAAATAGCTGTAAAATAGTTAGCTTGCTGCTCTTAATGTAATACAATACATATACAGTATTCTGTCTCTGCCATTTCAGTTAGCTTTATTTACTGGTAACTACCAAACGCATCCATTTTACAGTCTGTGTACATACGACTTTTGTAAGATGCCCCCAAATGGTAGATCACGACCCCAGCCGAGCATATCATGGCTCTCTCGTTCCCACCTAGCCGTAGGTTTCAGTAAGGGGAGGGTGAAAGTCATGCTGAGTTCCCTGCAAATGAAGCATAATTTGAGGACTTTCCAGTGAGTTTCAAGAAGCATTAATGTGTTATATTCATAAAGCAAGCACTGCCCTTTCTGCTTGACTTCCCTTAATAGGGGAATTTGGTGGGGGAGTTAAATTGTGAGGTAGCAATGGTTTAAAAGAAATGCTCCTCCTCTGAGTGGGGGTTGGGGGGCATATTTACAACTATCCTCCAGTCTGCATGGAACAGTCAGGGCTGTACACAGAGAACCCTTTTTAAAAAGCTGAAATCCTGAGAATCCAGTTGCTTGGCATGAAGGGGGGGGGGAATCAAGGAGCAGCCTGAATCGAGCAACCTCCTCTCAAAGAAACAGCTGATCATCATACTGGATCACAGAGGAGAATCACGTGTGCGGCTGTCCTTCAAGCTGGAGATATATGTGCTTCCACTCATAGTGGACCGTAGGGCACTTATATTTATTTAGATGGCTTTGAAATCCACAAGGATGGGCATCATTGCGGAAAGATGGGTGGGGAACACACCACACACACCACACTTAACCAGGCAGGAAAAAACAGATCGATACTATCTTGCTGCCAAAACCTTTTTCATCTTTTTCACAGAATACTCGAATAGCTGTTGGACTCTTTCTAACAGTTCTCTTGGTCATTTCTGACACTTGCATCCTTTGACTTAACATAGCTTTTTTCTGCAAAGTGAAGTTTATATATGTAAACTACCATTTAAAAAAAAAAAGTTGTAGCCATATAACCATGTATTCAGTTGAAAGCTGCTCTCTTTTCATACGTCTGATAGGAAATCAGCTGCTGAAATTTGGATAGGAAATAATAAGGAAGTGGGGGTGTTCACATGACGAGCCTTATAGGCCACAAAGTTTTTACAGAATCTTAAGAAAAACACATAGAAATGATTTGCTGTTTTATTTATATAAATTTATCCATTTGAATATTTATATATAAGCACACGCAAACATATTTGGGTTCTACCTAGGAGCCTACATTTCATTCACCAATTGAAATATGGTCCTTTCCAAAAAAAAAAAAATTGCTACATTTTTAATATTGTATCGTATATTCTGCCTATAATATTTTTGCATTGCTCATTTATGAGTACCCAGCCATTTTGTAAGCACAGCGGACAAGCAGAAAAGCTGCTGACATTTCCTAGCATAACACGATTACAGGAGTCTTGGATTTGCTCTGTGTGGTTTGAAACTTCACAAGAGATGATGTCAAAGGAAACAAGAGCCTCCAGAAACTGAACGAGATGTGCTATTTAAAATGGAATGTTTTATGATTGTGTATATGAGTGTGAAGTAAAATTATTAGCCTTAACCTTAAAATCTTCGGATTTCATGGCGTTCATTTTTATACTGGTGAATTAGTCACTGGTCAGTTTTTAAGAAAAAGAAAAGGCACTTGTTTGGAAATCCTACTTGAAATATACCTGCATGCTGCTGAACTAGGACTTTGATTACTCCTATAACTTTTTGAAAACCTGCTTTGTTAAGCTTACTTTGAAAAATAACAGGTCCAACTAGAATGGGTGTGTGTGTGCTGCTGCTGCTGCTGCTATTCCTCCGACGTACTGGTGTGGTATCTTGTATGAATGATCATTTTAAGTACAGTACATTACTGTGGAAACAGAATCAGTCTTTGACACATCAAAATGCAAAACTAAAAATACCGTAATCAACGTTGTAAAATATGTTAATAAAAAGTCTACTGTCATTACGTGTGCGTGTGTGTGTGTGTGTGTGTGTGTACGGGCTCCTTTTGTTGTATTATATTGTGATATTAAGTTTACATGAAAAAGCACCAAATATGCGTTTTGCATTCAGTTAAGGCAGGGGGAGGACAACTTTTTCAGCCTTGAGGGCTGCATTCCTTTCTAGGCAGCCTGCCAGAGGTACCATGCGTGTCAGAAGCGAGCCCACAGTAAATCACACAAGGGTGGGTGAAGTTGACTCCTTATTCGAAAAACGGGATCAGCAAAGGAGTGACAGGTCTAAGAAGCCCAGGAACACTCTTCAGAAGGTCTTGCCCCATGAGGTAGTTGTGGAGGCTAAAGGCCTTCCCACAGCTGCCTAACTCTCCTCCTCTCCCAGGTATTTCCCAAGCAATCTGAGACTGCCACACGTGCTTACTTTTGTTCCTCCCTCTTCATGCCTCTCCTGGCCCTGGGAGAAAAGCGGGGAGTGGAGCTGGTTGCCACAGGAGGGGAGACACCCTGGCTTCTTTAACCAGCCTGACTCATCTCTGCCTCTTGGCCCCGCTCCTCTCCTGCTCCTGCTCCTGCCTCTGATTCTGGACTTCTCTCTGCCACAGACTCTACCTGCTCACAAAGCCCTGTGACCTCTTCAGCTGCCGACACCTCCTCTTCCCAATCTTCTCCCTCTGACCACTCGCCGTCGTGTCACCACCAGCCCCTGGGTCTCTGAGCCTTCGTCCCCTGGGGCTTCCTCAGCTGGTGCCTCTCACTATTCCTCTGTGACCAACCAGTCCATGACATCATGCCAGTGATGAGTGGATCCAGAAGCAGAAGTGGTTCACCCAGCGAAAGTCTGGTTTTGACACACGCCCCTCTGCATCCTCCATCCATGCTAGCAAGCAGCATTATCCGGGCTCAAGGACACATTCCAGCCAGGCAAAAACACAAGGAAGGTGCAAGGCAGGCTTGTGGAAAGGGTGTGACCTGAGGGGAGTCCCAATGGGCAGATTTAGAGAGACATGGAAGTTGGAAGGTTGACAGAAAATGGATCTTCTTAGATTTCCTTAATTGTGGCATTCCTTACCCTAAAATCTGGCCGAAAGCCTCATTCTTTGTCGGATTTCCTTAGAATTTGCCCTGTATGTAAATCCTTCCTACCTTGTTGTTACACTCAGAAAGGACTTAATTGTGAGTCTTTCTAATAAGTCAGCACTCATCATTTTTAAAGCCTCGAAGTAGTATGTGTTAAATCGCTTGCTACAAGAAACAAGTCAGGTCACAACTTCCTGGGATCAGATGCTAAAATAACACAAATATCTTGTACCTGGGCGTAAGATATTGTCGTCATAATGACCTTCCAGACACTTCTAGGCAGAGTAGCCTAGACAAACACAAAAGCAGGTGGAAGTTGAGAAATCAGCACTATACTTTCTCCCGTCAACAGAGTGAAGAAGTGGTTTTAACAATTTGCATACCTTATAAAGCGCTGCAGTAAAGGTTAGGAAATACATGCAGGATTCTGTGACCGAAATCAATACCGAACGAGGCACATTTGCAGACAAAATGGGTGATAGGGGTAATTTATATGTATGAGCTCTTGTTTATGTTCTACAAATGCCTTTTTGTTGATATTGTGCCCTTAACTCTTCCAATTCTGCATATCAGTTAGTTGTTCAGTTTGCTACTGTGTGTGTGTGTGTGTGCCAAAAATGCAACAGGAACAGACACGCTGCAGTCCTGAATACCAAAGAGCGGTTGTCATGGCAACAATAAACAGGAGAAAGCTAGTCCAATTTAGGTGATTTACCTTTCTGAGTCCTCTGAGCATCACGTATGGACTTGAACACTAAGTAAGTTATTGGAACGCGTTGTATTGACCAAACATGAACTGCCCACCCCGAATGAATATTCTTGGATATCTCACGATAATTCTAATACATAAGGCACGTTGTAATAACAGAATCTGCTTCCCTACAAAGGTAAGAGTCCACAGCTATTGCTCTGCCTGGTTTCCCCCTCAATGGAGGGAATGAATCCCTTACACCAAAACTTTATTTTTTTCCACCCCCTTACTATAAAGCCACCCTTGCCGATTTGGCTGAGGCAAGTGCACATTTCATGCACTGTTTCAGAGTGCCAAGTTCAGCATGCAAGTTTTGTACGGCTGAGGGACGTGGGAAGAAATGTGAGATGCGGCGATGGTTTTTTTACGCAACACAAAGTCCCCACTATGCCTTTAAAGCAGTAGTATACCACTTTAAACAGGCATAGCTGTTCCCAAAGAATCCTGGCGTTTGCTAAGGGTGCTGAGAGTTGTTAGAAGACCCCTATTCCCCTCACAGAGCTGCAATTTTCAGAGAAGTTTAACAATCCCTCTTCCCAGGGAGCTCTGGGAATTGTAGCTCTGGTGAGGGGAAGCCTTATGAGGAATGGTTGAAGGAGCTGGGTGTATTTAGCCTGGAAAAGAGACTGAGAAGAGATACGATCGCCATCTTCAAATATCTCATGGGCTGTCACCTGGAAGATGGAGGAAGCCTGTTTTCTCCTGCTCCGAAGGGTAGGACTTAAACCAATGGCTTCAAGTTACAAGAAAGGAGATTCTGACTCAACGTCATGAAGACTTTTCTGACTGTAAGAGGTGCTCAACAGTGGAACAGACTCTCCTTCCTTGGAGGTTTTTAAGCAGAGGTTGGATGGCCATCTGTCATGGATGACCTAGTTGAGATTCCTGCATTGCACCTGGAAAGGAGTGGATGTAATGCAAGCAGGGGAGAGAGGCTGTGCGAAGAAGTTTGGTTTGCAACAGGAGGAGAAGATGGTGACGGCCGGAATGTGGCATTGAGACCTTATCCATACAGAGACATTATTCATTATAATCTCGTCTGCTTGCTGGCATATACTGTGAAAGTATTAGGACTATGAATGCAACTGAAAGAGAGGTGAAGATCGCTCCAGAGTCCGTGACATGGGGAGTCCAAAAAAATTGTAAAAATTTAGCATAATTGGAATTGCTTTAATTGGGAATTGTATAATTAATTTGGATTGTAATTTGATTGGTAATTGGAGATTTGAATTGGAAAATCAATAAATATGATTAAAAGAGAGAGAGAGATTCCTGCATTGCAGAGGGTTGGACTAGATGACCCTCGGCTTCCCTTCCAACTCTACAATTCTATGATTCCATGAGGGGAAAAGGGGTCTCCTAATTTCTCTCAGCACCCACAGCAAGCTACCTTCTTCCCTGTGATTCTTTGGGGGAAACCAAGACTGTTGAAAATGGTAAAAGTGTGCTTTAAATGTGCAGATAACTTTCATGGAAATAACCCCACTTTCCCACTGCTGGCTCTGAGAGGAGAAACAGCCCCATGTCTTCAGTTATTTGCAAAGTACTGTCTTCCCTAGCTTGCAACAGGCGCCTCACGTTCGCATAGATAAATCGAAGGAAAGACCTTTTCAATTAAGTGCTGTCATCGGATAACCTATTCCTGTAAACTGCCATGCAGGTTAATGAGTGCTAAGAGTACAATTGCTGGGCCAGTGCAACATCCTCAGCCTTGTTTGACATGATCGCATGTTTTTAGTTTAAGCAGCTGCAAAGTGAGTGTATCTCTCACACACAAACCCATCCATGCGGAGGCAGAATGCATTGTCCAGCCCAGGGCCGGATTTAGGTTTGATGAGGCCCTAAGCTACTGAAGGTAATGGGGCCCTTTATGTGTCCAGCTGTCCTTTGTCAGTAACAAATTGTCGCTGTTTTTTTGTGTTGAATATATGCTATATGGTAATTTATGGACCTAAGAGGTATCTAATGCCATTTGCACATAACAAAATATGTATTTTATCAAAGTAATTGTTGAACTGAATTTTTGACTTCCGAAATTTTCGAAAACCAAGGCACAGCTTCTGATTGGTGCAACCGCCCCAGAAACAATAGCCGACAGCTACCATTGGATGTTCTGCTTCCGAAAAATGTTCGAAAACTGGAACACTTACTTCCGGGTTTTAGGAGTTTGAGAACCAAGGCGTTTGAGAACCAAGGTATCACTGTATAAAGATCAAAATGTCCACCTTATATGGGTTAGCAGGGTGTTCCATTTTAGGGGGTGAAACTTAATTTACACAAATTTCTTCAGTGAGGGGTCTTTAAAATATGTTTTTGGGTGTGGGGAATTCAAATCTGCTGTTTTTGTGACTGGACAACATTTAGCTTGGCAAGTCTACGTTTGATGAAGAAGCACATAAACTCCTTTTGGAAAAATAGAGAATGTTAATTTTACCTTCTGAAACTGTCGGGTAATGCTTAATAATAAATGGATAAATAAATAAATTCTACGACTGCACGGATTTGGCATTTTTAATGGTTTCTATGTAATCTTATGCACATCTTACTTACCAAGAAAAACTAAATTAAATTAAACTAATTTAACCGAAATACCTTTTGAATTCCTAAGTAATGTTATAACCTTTAAGCACTCATTTTTGGATTTTGAACGTTGAAAAATTCAACACACCCTAATGGGGTATACCAGTTTTAGGACTTGCATTTTTAATCCAACTCTAAACCAGTACATCCAAAAAAAAAAAAATGCCCCAAGTACCTGCTGTGGGATGACCCCCCTGAGATGCATGTGGCAAAAACGTGTCTCTTGTGCCATTCCTCCAACCAGTGCATTTTTCTTGAAAAAGATGCCAGAAATCACCATGAACGCCTCCCTTGTTCTCATATAATGGCATATAAAGTGGCTAACATTCTGCTTTCCCTTCCTCCCCCACAACACACACTCTGTGAGGTGAGTGGGGCTGAGAGACTAAAGAAGTGTCACTAGCCCAAGGTCACCCAGCAGCTGCGTGTGGAGGAGCGGAGACGCGAACCCAGTTCACCAGATTATGAGTCCACCACTCTTAACCACTGAAGAAAAGGCCAGCCTCTAGCCCAAAAACTGAGGCTTGTTCTGGTTTGAGCTGGAGGGAGACGGAGAAAGGCATTAAATGGCTTGACAGCCAGGATAAGTGTTTGATCACCAAGTACAATGACAAGAAGAAAAGAAAATTGTTATTGAGAAACCCTGCTAATGTTCCACTCCTAACTTTGGCAAGAGTCCATGAAAAAGGCAGGGGGAGGGAAGAGCTGAGAACCAGGAAGAAAGTTATCCTTCACAAGGTCACCTCCAATAAGTTGTCAGTGCATCTGGGCATTAGCAGGACTGGAATATCACTTGTAGTTTAATGGTGAATTTTGGACACAGTGGAGAGATAAAAGATTTGGATAAGTTTTTTCTTATAACGGTACCAACTTGAATAAAATATTGGGGGGCCAGATAAGCCCTGCCCCATATAATTGATAATAACACATGGCACAGACACCATTTGAATGACAATGTTCATCAACTTTGGGGGGGTGCTCAAATAATTAATGGGGGGGGGACGAAGGGTCCTTGGCCCCTAGGAGTTGACTCCTATGACAAGGACCTCTTAGAAGAGCAAGAGTACTCCCCATTAATTGCCTAAACAAATCCTTCATGAAAGGGTGGGGGTTAAAATAATAAACTCATGGCAAACAACTTTTTACAATTGTATATAGGTCAATGCACGATTGTAGCTGTTGGTGCTTTTGAAACCTCATGGGAAGACGTTCAGAATCCAGCAGGAGCAACCTTAAGGAACATGGTAGAAACATTTAAAGGTCTTACATATATAAAATAAATGTTCATAAATATACCAAGCAAACACACACACACACACACACACACACACACACACACATACACACACAAGCCACGTGTCTGAAGCCCACAGAAAAAAGTCCTGAGACCATTTTGTCTCTCCCAAATATTTATCTGCAAGGTCGAAGGAAATAGGGAACCTCCCCATTGTATCTTTGCTCACAAATCCTGTCTCAAGGGCACATTTAAAATATGAATAGGGTGAGCCTGTGACCTGTGACCTGGATTCAGGGAAATGAAAGAGTGGCCAGGATGCCCAGCTAATCCAATCAAGTACCGGTAACCTAGCAGACAGGAGAAAAAACAATGCACTCAGATTTCTGTTGTAGTCTCTGATTTATGTATGATGTATGATGGGCTATGCCCCTTCTGTGATGTACGTATGATGTATTGGGGGTGGTCTTGGGCTACGCCCCTTCTGTGATGTACGTATGATGTATTGGGGGTGGTCTTGGGCTACACCCCTTCTGTGATGTACGTATGATGTATTGGGGGTGGTCTTGGGCTACACCCCTTCTCTGATGTACGTATGATATATTGGGGATTGTCTTGGGCTACACCCCTTCTGTGATGTACGTATGATGTATTGGGGGTGGTCTTGGGCTACACCCCTTCTCTGATGTACATATGATGTATTGGGGGTGGTCTTGGGCTACACCCCTTCTCTGATGTACATATGATGTATTGGGGGTGGTCTTGGGCTACACTCCTTCTCTGATGTACGTATGATGTATTGGGGGTGGTCTTGGGCTACGCCCCTTCTATGATGTTTTGGGGGGGGGTCTTGGGCTCCAGGGTGGGCAGTTCAAAAGTCTATATAAGGGCTTGCACACCTTTGTCCAGGGTCCCTCCTGCCTCCTGCATGTGGCAGTGAACACCCTGTTGCAACAGTTAAGAAAGATCAGGCTTATAGCCGCTTTGCCTTTGTATATCCTGGTCTGGTCTCTGTTCATTTCCCGACTGGTTTGAGCCTTAAAAGGTACACTCTCTCTGAAGGTCCAGCCTTCCTTAAGAAGCTGAACCCCTTGAAGGAACCCCTCAAAATTAATGTGCCTTGTGCGGCAAAGTCTGAAGTTGAGGACGGGGGTGGGGGAGAGAGCAATTCCTTTGGACACTGTTTGCGACGCAGGTTTGTAATGTATGACCTCTAGCGATGATACACATAAAAATTATTAAACAATGCACGACTCATTTCTACCTTCTTCCAGTGGACAATTTCTCTGGTCCTGCAATTTCCATGTGTTTAATTACTCACCAGCCAAAAATCATGAACTGAAAGAATGGGCTGTTTGTGTTGCTTGACCGTCTTGCCTGTTAACAATGTTAAAAAGTTTCCAGAAGAGACACTGCTTCTGTCCTGGCACTCCAGAAAGTGCCAGAAAGCAGTTTTGTTTTGTGCTTTTGCCAAATGTAGATGGTGGTAGAAAAGTTAATTAGACAAAGACAATGGTGATTGTTCCTACAGCGTGTAGTTGCTTATTCTTGGAGAGGCCCCCCCCCCAAAAGGAGGTCTTGAATTTGAGCACTGGAAAGCTGCAAAAGAAAGCTGAATTTTATAAAGAGGGGGTGAAGGACAGGGAGGAATCCACACGAGGATGAGGACATACAGAATGGCTTCTTGTTTCCCCCAAGGAAGGCACGCACCATAAAAGTACTTATACTGGATAGGAGAAGCAGAAGATTTAGGAACCCCCTCTTAAAACCTGCTTTGAGGTCTTGTATGCTGGATAACTCAAATCTAGGGAGACAGCTGAAGACCAGACGCTCCTGAACCCTAGGTATGTCCAAATGACAGTATAAATGTTTCATCAAGAAAAGAAAAGGAAGATGAAAACAGGAATGGTGAAAAGGAAACAGACAATACAGCAAAGGGAAAGATGCGAGAGAAACAATTGTGTCAGTTTCACACACCAGGGATCAGGTGAGTGTTGTAACTTTGATTTAAACTTTTGGCTATTTTCTACTCACTTGCAAAAGACTCATCTGCCTTCGTGATCCATTTATTATGCAACGTACTTTTGCTCCCTATTTGTTGCACACCGTTTCCTTGACAACCTTTAAGGCTGCACATCTTCCGCAAGAAACCCGGTTCAGATGACAATACATTTGCATGGGGAAATGGGATACTTTCTGCAGATACTTTCATGGAAGCTGCACAGGTGTAACGGACCTCCTTGGTCATTGTATGGGATGCAGTTAGTTAATACTTCCCAAACAGATCTGGTTGATCACTGTGAGAACAGGCTCTGGGGCTAGATGGGTCTCTGGTCTGATCCAGCACTGCTCTCGTTGTCGCATTCTTATGAAATAATTTTCCTTAGATGCTGGTACCATGCTACAAATTTTGTTTACCTTAAAAACCATTCAGGTTCTTCAAGGGCTTTTGCACATCACCACTCTAACACAGGGACAATTGTCTAGTTACACACACACACACACACACATTTAAAACAAACGTTAAGGGTCCTTGCTCTCCATGGAAGTGACAAGCCATTTAGTGGATCTTGTTTACTTCAGAGGGTATGTACTCCTTTCTTCTTCTTAGTCTTATTCTTCTTCATCTTCTTATTCTTCTTCTTCTTCTTATTCTTCTTCTTCATCGTCTTCTTCTTCTTCTTCTCCTACTCCACCTCCTCCTCCTCCTCCTCCTCCTCCTCCTCCTCCTCCTCCTCCTCCTCCTCCTCCTCCTCCTCCTCCCTTTTCCTCTTCTTTAAATAGAAAGCAGGGCCTCCTGTGGCTCTCTTCCGCCATACACCTTCTCATTTGTTCTGGGGGTTCATCCCACCCTCCGGAGCGGATTTAGAGGGGGCATGCAGGCAGAAAATGATTTCAGGGATGAGGTGGCGTTGAAAGCATAAGTTGAACTACCTGTTAATTAGACCCCAGTAAATCTCAGTTCAACAATGAGTTAAAATGACACATGCACAAACAGCTTTGTGCTTGAGTCCAAATGGAGACAATTTTCTCAAGGCACTTTCTTTCTTTTCAATTAACAGCTTGCTTTCAGGTGGAGACACTGTGTAAGGTCACACTGACCTTCCTTGCAGTGACAGCGTCTGAGCGAAAGCTGAATCATCGCACTCCTGCCACGCTGACATTACCGTGGCATAAGCCTCTGATAATTTTAATGCTGAGTTTTTCTTTTCTTGCGAGGCTCAATCTTGATGGTGCTAAACTGAACCTGCTCCTGGGGTGACAACTGTAGTGAAGAAGAGAGCTTTGCTGTTCTTTAATACGGCTCTTTTCAAAGAAGGGTTGATCGCAGCAAATTATCAGGATGCCATTGATGGCTTGTGCAGTTTTCTGTTGACTACTTGATAAATGGAGGGGGTCTGCAAAGTGTTTGTTTAAGTACACCACAAGGTAACCCCCTCCAACATTTTGTGGACGAATATTTCAAGACATTCACAAAAAAACCATAATGTGTTTTGTATTAATTAATCCAGGGGGGAAAAATGCCACCCATTGGTCTTGTTCTGGAAAAAGTGGGTAGAGAAACGTTTTCCCCCTCTCATAATACCAGAACATGTGGGCAGTCAATGAAGCTAATAGTTGGAAGAATCATAGAATTGTGGAGTTGGAAGGGACCCCAAGGCTCATCTAGTCCAACCCACTGCAATGCAGGAATCTCAGCCATTCTTCTTCTTCTTTGGCGATCACTCATAGCCGAGTAACATTGTCTTCCATAAACACGGTTTTAACAATGAGTCCGTAAGTGACAGTGGAGGCCAATTCTGGACCCACACGTCCTTCCACAGTGGGGACATTGGTTCCCCGGCAGGAGTTGATCACAGTGTGGTTTTGCCAAGCGTGCCTTCCTCCTAGCATGTTTCTCCCTTGCGTTCTGAGTTTGAGTGTCTTCAAAGTCCATGACACCTTTGGAAAAAGCTGTTCTCCAACAGGAGCACCTGCAGGCCAGTGTTTCCCAGTTGTCAGTGTTTATACTACATTTTTAAAGATTTGCCTTGAGAGAGTCTTTAAACCTTTTTTGTTGACCACCAGCATTACGCTTTCCATTTTTAAAGTTCGGAATAGAGTAGTTGCTTTGGAAGACGATAATCAGGCATCCATGACAGATGGCCATCCAACCTCTGCTTAAAAGCCTCCAAGGAAGGAGAAATCGCAACCTCTTGAGGGAGACTCATTGGACTTCTCTGAATGGAAAGTGAAACGTGAAGCAAGGCCTGTTTCCACAGTAACTGTGCATGTAACATTAGGCACTGAGTGAAACAAATAGTTGAAGGAGGTCACCCTTCTGCCAATTCAGCATAATTACTGTACTCATTAAAGTAATTATTAAAGGGATGCTAAATTTTGGACATGAAGCAATTGTGCACAATTTTCTGGCCTCTTCTTAGACTTAACTTCCCCCCCCCCAGCAAATGTGGGCAGTTGTAACCTCTCCATGACTTCCTGTGCCAACACCTTTCATTTCCTTTCTGGGTCCTGAGGCTTCCCACTTCGTTCTGTTCCACTGACTGCTGCTTCTTGGTGTTGTTTTCTCTCCTGCCCACATCCCTAACCCTTTGCCATCATAATCCTTAGCCCAATTTGCTGCCCACACAAAGACTCAGACTGTTTTTATTTATACATATCTGTAACAAGTGCTATTTTATTGCTATCCAATCACAGAACATTTCAGGATGTGGGCCTCTGCCATTGGCCCTTGAACTCTGAGTCATGATTCGCAGCTTGGAAGTTTAGACAGCCAATCATGTAGGGAGTGGGAGTGGCCCAGGCTTTCAGAAATGTATACAAGCAGTTGCTTTGCCCCTGCTATCCAGTTCCATTAGTTCAATAATGGTTCTCAGAGGCGTAGGAAGGTCAGGTGGTACCCAGTGCAGAAAATTTCTTGTCACCCCCCCCCATTGATCCCCCCCCCCGCAAAAATGGTTTTACGTTATTTCATATTTTCTTACAAAGGAATAATAAAAAGTTATAATAATAATAAAAACTTTTATTTATATCCCGCCCTCCCCAGCCGAAGTCGGGCTCAGGGTGGCTAACATCAGATACATAACATTGGTATAAAATCAAACAATAATTAAATTACCTCCTAAAAACATCTCAAAATCAAAGTCTAATTAGATGGCTTTCCACAGGGTTAGGGTTGGGAACAGTAAGTGCTCCACCGAGCTGAAATTTCAGCCTTCACGACATAGGAAAACAGCCAAGCAAACAGCTATTTTGGTGGAGGAGGGTCAAGATATTAACCAGTATGCATGAAATTTCATATACAGCTATATATAGTATAGTAAGATAAGACCTTTGGAGCAGGCATTTTTAAAAAAGCTTTTTATGAACCGCCCTAGTAGGGCACTAATTGTTCCTTGATAATTTGTCACCCCCTCCATTATGGAAACTGGGGCGGTCCGCCCCCTACGCCCCCCTTGCTACACCCCTGATGGTTCCTGCTGTTATCACTCTGTCTTCCCTAGTGGGAACCCACCTACAGTTCAACCCTCCTTGTTGTTTTGGAATGGCAATGGTACCCACCTGAGAGGTGCCAGAGCTGAGCTCCTGTGAGCTCCGGTTTGGGGGGGGGGAGCCCTTTCTGTTACATAACTTTGAATGTGGCATTGAGACATCATAAACAAAATCACAAAGAATTGCGACAGCCTTTAGGATTAATTGGTTATGTGGGCAAATGTTGCAGATGCCTGCAAGGGTAAAGATGAAGGAATGTAGGATAGAAAAGTGCCTGTGGTTGAATAATTGCAAGTATGTTTGTCATATGCTAAAAATGAAGGGGCTGATTTTCCAAACGGAAAAGAACACAGAAGAAAGCATTTTTCAGCTCACCCAGAGATTAGTTTTGTGGCTGGGTGGTCACTGTGCCCAGTAAAGTTTAGGTGCTTGTGGCATCTGCAAACCAATGTGAAATATAAGCAGTTTCCTAATGGCAGCGCAAGGCAGGTCTGACTGGGCCAAATGGCAGCTTTGCAAGCACAGTATCAATAAATCAGGAAACAAAATGGTTTGGCTTCAGTAACACAAGCTGTAATTCTGGAAGCACATTATCTACCAATCAATGTAAGGAGGAGTGACGGCTGAAATGGAATCTTGTAAAAAAAAAAGTGATCATAAAAATTGAAGCTTTCGGAATGATATAAAGTTTTGAGATGTGATCAAGCTTCTTAAAAATGCTAGGCTGCAGAATCACAGTGCCTGTCTGTCTGTCTGTCTGTCTGTCTATGCACATATGTGTCTCAATCCTGCACAAAGATGCAGCCAATTAATCTCCCTCTCTTCCCCTGGTGTCAGCTTTCGGATGCTTTCGGATGGGCCAGCTTAGGCTGCAGAACTGTACAACGCATTTATCCAGGAATATGTCCCACCCCAGCAAAAGTGTGCGCTGGATCAGGCTGTGAGGCATGTAATAGTCATGATCTCATGATCTCTGAAGCCCCTGCACAATAGAACTGGACTCCCCACCCCCACCCCAGTTTTGAGTTTCTCCCTTTCTAAACTGCACCACACACTCAAGTTCCTCCTCGAGTTCTTGTTAATTATTAAATCTTCTATCTGTCCTAGATTTATTGCTGGGAAGGGACAATGCCTCTTGTTTAGTGTAGCCTATGAACTATGGCAGGTAGGAAGCAGGTGCATTCTTCTTTCCCAAAACTATCCACATTTCCCCCCTGCCAGGTCTGTGCTTTAGAGTGCATGTGTAAAGTGTACAGGGGCCGCCTTGAATCCTTCCGCAGCTGGAGAAACAGCTGGAGCAATGCCCAAAGGTCTCAGATGTCTTGAAGGCTGTCCTGTTTCTGCCCCCCCCCACCCCACCCCGCACCTCACATTTTTTCCCCTTTGTTTTGTTTTTCCTTTATAGCCCCGCTGGAGAAGGCGGCAAACCCTGGAGCAAATCTGAGCGGGTAAGACGCAATAATGATAAAGTTTGTCGGCTGACATTTGGAAGGGAAGGGATGGGAATGTGTGTGGCCTTTGCAAAAGGTGTTTTATGTAGCCGCTTGCTCGTTTGCTTCCGGCGCAAGGGTTGGGGAATCAGAGAGTCCTTGTTTGATCCGGCTAACAAATTATAATGATAATCTGGACGAATAGCAAGTAGCTATTCCTGCTACATCTTGGAAGCAGATGAATTCATTCACTCAAAGCCTGCAATCATATTCACACTTATTCGGGGGGGGGGGTACACCCCACTGAATCCAGTGGGATTTACTTCTGTGTAAACACACATGCATTTGACTGAGCTGAAAGAATTCTCAATAATAAGCAAAGCTATAAGGGGAGCAGGGGTCAAAAGGACACATAGCTTGTATTCTGCAGAGTGAGAAGTACGGTAATAACTTACCTGGCTGAGTTCTCCGACTCATCTTTTTGTGTGCAGTAACCTCTTCTTCAAGTCCTCAACCTCCCTCTTTCCATTCTCTTTGATGGCGTCCGATGTGCTTGAATTTGTTTTGAGACAGAGAGCAACTTCCAGACAGT